>NC_091630.1:67996223-68296223 GCF_027580195.1 Bos mutus | reverse complement strand
ATCCCCTGAACAAACTTCAGAGATTTTCTCAGGCTCCTTGTGTGAGTCTGATGAGACCAGATGTCAGTCACAATCCATGCTCCGTGTTTCTCCAGTCCCCGGAGCTAAGCCAATCACCTAGAGGCATCAGCTCATCGTAGAAGATTCTACCCCTTGTTCCCAGGTTCTTTCCTTATTGAAACCTCAAACGCCATTTCATCTAGACCCATGATCTGAACCTTCCCCTTTGCAAAAAGTCCAGAACCACGAAATGACATTGAAACTTTGTCACCTGGGTGTGTGTAAGGACCTGGGGTAAGTACCACTACAAGATGAACCAATCACCCTGTAATCGTCTTTAGCACCCCACATCAATAGGAGTCAATCATTATTTGTGCAACTTTTCTCTGATAGCACCTAACACCACCGTAATCTGACAAACACTTGTATGTGTGGCCTGGTGCGCTGCAGTCCATGGGGTCACAGAGTTGGACACGACTGAGCGACTGAACTGAACCGTGTAATTTCTTACCCAATAAGCCTCCTCCAGAAAACTAGCGTTATTATCATAGAGACTTGGACTTGTTTTGCTCACTCACATCCCCAGCACCTAGCACAGAGCCTAGCACACAGTGCTCAGGGAAGTCGTACTCATTAATACAGGAGAATGGGTCTTCTTATGGTTGCACAGGATGCTACTTTCCTGCCCCCTAAGAAATTTCTCTTTCAGAATCAGTTTGTGAATATATTGCTCATACCAACCATGGGGATTCTGAGTTCCCTCGCCCGGGTTCACAGAGGATTAAGTAACCATAAGATGCATAAGGAGGCTCAGGAAGTTATAGATATCCTGCCATGTTGAAGTCTCAAGTCAACAACCAACAGACACAGGCTGTCTATACTAGTTGAGGAGAAGGGTGATGGACAACTCTACAAGACCCCTGTTCTGCTCCTCTGATACCTACCACCCTAGATACCGCAGGCAAGTACGCACTGCAGATTAAATGCCCTGCTTCTGACAGAGAAGAAGCATCAGAAGCCTGTATTCTGAAGGGTATTGACTGGGACTTGAGGAAATAGCAGAGGAAGGGACATACAGCGGAATGGGTAAAAGGAGAGAAAAATCTTAAGGGAGAAAGACAAGTGAGTCCAAATGTGTTTAACCAGTCAGTCAAGGTATATTTTTATCCTGACTTACGAAGTACTCCTTCTACCAATAAGCCGAAGCATCTTTCTTAAACCCTCACCTAATATTTGAGCAACATAATGGGGATTAAATCAATTTTTCATATTTTATAGAGCCAAAGAAGCTACAATGAGTTTGTAAGAATCCAGAATGATTCAAAATATCAGAGGTTTTGGAGATGGGATGGATCTTCCAGAAATCTTCCCATTCAAATGCTTGACTTTGGATAACGCTTAATTTCCCCCATTTTATAGATAACACAAGCTAGTTCTAGGACTGAGATTCGGTGAGAAAGGTGTGAAGGGCCTCAAAAGAGCATAACCTGGTCCATTATACACAGCGTTTGGCAAAACTATGCTTATGACTCAGATAAGCTAGGACCTTATCCAAGTAACCCAGAGATTCCCAGACTCATCAAAATTTATTTCAAAAACTTTTTAATAACTGATTTCTATAAGCCAGTTTCTGTTCAAAACCCTTTAATCCTCACAACAAGCTGGTGAAGTAAATACAATCAGTATTTTGATTTTACTAGCAAAAAAAAAAAAAAAACAGAGAGGTCAAGTATATTTCTTGAAATTGCACAACTAAAAAGCAGCCAACCAATTCTTAAAATTGGCAATAAAAAAGATAATCCAGGAGATCTCCCTCATATGGAAGGAGGCTTTACCAACAGCCCTCCTCCAAACTCACATTGCTCCGAGAGAACAGGTTGGTTTTAGCCCCTATGAGATATTGTATCAGAGACCATTTGTTTATTTCAATGACCTCTTTTTAGATCCAGAGACCCAAACCCTTAGAACTTACACTATGGTCATTGGGTAATTCCAATAAGAAATGTGATTGTGGGGTGTCAACCAGGACCCAAAGGAATCTGAGGGACCTCCACTGTATACCCCTACCTACTAATTAAGGTTTGGAAAGATGCTTTCCCAAAAGTTCAACTCCAGCCCACACGGAAGGGCCCTTACCCCGTAATACTCTCGCCCTCCACAGCACCCAAGTTACCAAGGCATGACTCCTGGATTCACCACTCTCAAGTAAAGTTGTGGAATAAAATAGGAGAAGATACCTGATATATCTGCGAGCCTCTGGAAGACTTCTGATATCTATTCAGGACTACAGATAAGTGTCATTCTGATGAATATCCAAAAAGTTAAGCTCCTGGGGATAAGCTTTCTTGGGACGGTGCCTGTGTTCAGTCTGAGCTACTTCATTGTCTCTCTCTTGGTTTGTGTTAGTCAGGGAGATCCTTTGCATGTCTGTTATCAGTTCCCATAAGACCATACTCAGGACACCCCGATGTGGTTCATGTACCTCTGGTGCTGTTACTCTTATATATACTCCTTAGGTCTAGCCACCACAGAAATCATGAACATGCTCAATAAGACTAGCTGTGGTATGTTCTAACCCAAGTCTTAAAAAGCTGACTTATATCAATAGGTCAGGACTGAGCACCAAAAACTTATTCAACACTAATCAAATCCTGGACAAGGTCACCACAGCAACCTGGTTTCAGTCAATAAGGATACAGTCCAACCATGTGTCTGGGCCTAAAATTCTGTTTGCTCCCTCTTCCCTCAACTTACTTAATTTACTTCTTCTCAGGTGAACAATGGAGAAGGACATGGCAACCCAGTCCAGTATTCTTGCCTGGAGAATCCCAGGGACAGAGGAGCCTGGTGGGCTGCCGTCTGTGGGGTCGCACAGAGTCAGACACGACTGATGGGACTTAGCAGCAGCAGCAGCAGGTCAACAAAATACAGGCTCAACTTCTGATACAACAGGGATATCAACCCCTGACCCCTCTGACGACTTCCTCAAGCCACACCCCCTTGGATAGACATCAGCAGCCCTTACTGGCCCTCCTCATTGACAGCTAGCAAGTGATGGACACCCCAAGGCCCCTCACTGCCCCAACTCAGCAGGAAGTAGCCAGAATGAATGACACCCATTTCCCCAATGAATTGGGGTCCATACACTTGAGGGGGGACTGTTATTTAGGAAGTTAAACATGAGAAACTTGAAGGGAGGCCTGGCTGAAACAGATCAGATCAGATCAACTTGTCGTGTCCGAAGGGAGGCCTGGCTGAACTCACGGGATCAGTAAGCCATCTCATCCTCTGTCTTCCCCTTCTCCTAAATCCCTCCATCCCAATGACAACACCCTGAGAAAGTACTGAGTTTCAGTGTTAGCATCATTCCTTCCAAAGACATCCTAGGGCTGAAAATGGACTGCACAGAAGGGACTCTCAAGAGTCTTCTCCAACACCACAGTTCAAAAGCATCAATTCTTCAGCGTTCAGTAAACTGATCTCTAAACTACAACCAAGACACACCCAGGAGAGCGCACAGATACATTACAAAATAACCACAGAGACTTTTCAACTCCTGCACATGGGCCCTAGGCACATCATGGATACAAAAAGACCACAGGGGTTTCTCCTAGTAACCTTAGGCAGTTAGGAGACCATTAAGGACTCATGAATATTCTACATCTAACAGAAAGAAATATGGGAAGACAGAAACAACACAGCCAGCTGATAGACAACTTATAATTGTCAATCAGCCTTGAGCATATGCCCATTTGCATTCCCTTTCATTGACTGGTGGTGGGTACAAGCCCTATTTGACCTGGGCATAATCAAAAGAAAATGTAAAAAGGGGAAGCCAAGAGGGATCAACAGGGTGAGGAGGACTCAATTGGGAGTGCTGGACTAGGAAAAGATCTGTCTGCTTGAGCTGAACTGAGCTGTAACTTGTCTGCTGTTCCACACCTTTTGGTCCATCAATCCAAATTTTTGTTTCGACAAAACAAGAAATGAAAAGAAGGAAACAAATACGACAGTTCTATAGTATTGTTAGCATACTCATCATTGTTAGTACAGTTAGCATTCTTACTGAGGCTTGGTAGTATAGTTAGGGATGCAGGACACCATGGCCATCTCTGCTAAAAAGGTGGCTCATAATGCGCACTATGAGATCCTTCACACAATTGGTGAAGGCCACTTTGCCATAGGGAAGTTGGATCAGCTTGTTCTGACCAGGGGAGTGGTGGCCATCAAGCCATTAACAAGACAAAGGAGAGCTTCTCCAGAATCCAGGAACTGTTTTGAGAGGTTAACAGCATGAGAATGTTGAACCACCCAAATATTGAGAAACTACTGGAAGTGATTGGTACTGAGGAGACTCTGATTATAGTAATGGACTATCTCAGCGCGGGAGACCTGTTCACTCACTAGGAGGCCAAAGACAGAGGCAGAGGCCCGAGGCCCGTTTGGCCCGTACCACCAGGGCAGTGGTAGCCATTAAGGCGGCTAAAAACACAAGAGAAGAGACTCTCCAGCATCCAGGAACTGTTTTGAGAGGTTAACAGCATGAGAATGTTGAACCACCCGAATATTGTGAAACTACTGGAAGTGACTGAGAGTGAGGAGACTCTGATTATAGTAATGGAGTGTACCTCAGTGGGAGAGACTTGTTCACCCACTTGGAAGCCTAAGGCCCGATCCGCCCATACCACCAGGTGAGTGGTAGCAATCAAGGCCATTAAAAAGACAAAAAAGAGCATCTCCATCATCCAAAACTGTTTTTAGAGTTTAAAAGCAAGAGAATGTTGAACCACTCGAATATTGTGAAACTACTGGAAGTGATTGACACAGAGGAGACTCTATTATACTAATGGAGTACCTCAGCAGGGGAGATTTGTTCATCCGTTTGAGGCCAAAGGCAGAGGCAGAGGCCCAAGGCCCGTTCTGCCCATACCACCAGGGAAGTGGAGGCCATCAAGGCCATTAACAAGACAAAGCAGAGGATCTCCAGCCTCCAAAACTGTTTTGAGAGGTTAACACAATGAGAATGTTGAATCACCCAAATATTGTGAAACTACTGGAAGTGATTTACTCTGAGGAGACTCTGCTTATACTAATGGAGTACCTCAGTGGGGGAGACGTTTTCAGCCACTGGAGGCCAAAGCCAGATTTGAGGGCGGAGGCCTGTTGTGCCAAACCACCAGGGGAGTAGTAGCGATCAAGGCCATTAACAAAACAAAAGAGTGCTTCTCTAGGATCAAGGAATTCTTTTGAGTGGTTAACAGCATGAGAATCTTGAACCACCTGAATATTGTGAAACTATTGGAAGTGATTAACACTGAGGAGACTCTGCTTATAGTAATGGAGTACCTCAGCGGGGGAGACTTTTTCAGCCACTGGAGTCCAAAGCCAGACTGTGAGGCCCGAGGCCTGTTATGCCCGAACCACCAGGGGAGTGGTAGCCATCAAGGCCATTAACAAGACAAAAGAGTGCTTCACCATGATCAAGGAACTCTTTTACTTTTACTTTTATTTTATTTTTAAACTTTACAATATTGTATTAGTTTTTCCAATTATTGAAATGATTCCACCACAGGTATACATGTGTTTCCCATCCTGAACCCTCCTCCCTCCTCCCTCTCCATACCATCCCTCTGGGTTGTCCCAGTGCACCAGCCCCAAGCATCCAGTATCGTGCATCGAACCTGGACTGGCAACTCATTTCATACATGATATTATACATGTTTAAATGCCATAAGTGGTTAACAGCATGAGAATCTTGAACCACCCGAATATTGTGAAACTATTGGAGGTGATTGACACTGAGGAGACTCTGCTTATAGTAAAGGAGTACCTCAGCGGGGGAGACTTTTTTAGCCACTGGAGTTCTAAGCCAGACTTTGAGGCCCAAGGCCCGTTGGGCCCAAACCACCATGGGAGTGGTAGCAATCAAGGCCAAAAACAAGGAAAAAAAAAAGAGCTCCTCAAGCCTTCAAAAGTGTTTTCAGAGGTTAACAGCATGAGAACGTTGAACCACCCGAATATTGTGAAACTACTGGACGTGTTTGACACGAGGAGACTCTGCTTATAGTAATGGAGTACCTCAGCGGGGGAGACTTTTTCAGCCACTTGCGGCCTAGGCCAGATTTTGAGGACCGAGGCCTATTCTGCGTGAACCACCAGGGGAGTGGTAGCCATCAAGGCCATTAACAAGACAAAAGAGAGCTTCTCCAGGATCAGGGAAGTCTTTTGAGAGGTTAACAGCATGAGAATGTTGAACCACCCAAATATGGTGAAACTACTGGAAGTGATTGACACTGAGTAGACTCTGCTTATAGTAATGGAATACCTCAGCGGGGGAGACTTTTTCAGACACTGGAGGCCAAAGCCATACTCTGAGGCCCCAGGCCTGTTTTGCCCGAACCACCCCGGGAGTGATAGCCAGCAAGCCCATTAACAAAACAAAAATCGAGCCCATTAACAAAACAAAAGAGAGCTTCTCCAGGATCAAGGAACTCTTTTGAGACGTTGACACCATGAGAATGTTGAAACACCCCAATATTGTGAAACGACTGGAAGTGACTGACAGACTGGAGACTCTGCTTACAGTAATGGAGTACCTTAGAGGGGGAGACTTTTTCAGCCACTGACGGCCAAAGCCAGATTTTGAGGACCCAGGCCTGTTCTGCCCGAACCACCAGGTGAGACTTAGCCATCAAGGCCGTTACCAAGACAAAACAGAGCATCTTCAGCCTCCAAAACTCTTTTCAGAGGTTAACAGCATGAGCATGTTGAACTAACCGAATACTGTGAAACTACTGGAAGTGATTGACACTGAGGAGACTCTGCTGATAGTAATGGAGTACTTCAGCGGGGGAGACTTTTTCAGCCACTGGAGGCCAAAGCCAGAATTTGAGGCCCGAGGCCTGTTCTGCGTGAACCACCAGGCGAGTGGAAGCCATCAAGGCCATTAACAAGGCTAAAGAGGGCTTTTCCAGGATCAAGGAATTCTTTTGAGAGGTTAACAGCAGGAGAAGTTTGAACCACCCGGATATTGTGAAACTCCTAGAAGTGATTGACACTGAGGAGACTCTTCTTAGAGGAATGGAGTACCTCAGCGGGGGGGACTTTTTCAGCCACTGGTGAGCAAAGCCAGACTTTGAGGCCCGAGGCCCGTTGGGCCCAAACCACCATGGGAGTGGTAGCGATCAAGGCCAAAAACAAGGGGAAAAAAAGAGCTCCTCAGGCCTTCAAAAGTGTTTTCAGAGGTTAACAGCATGAGAATGTTGAACCACCCGAATATTGTGAAACTACTGGACGTGCTTGACACGAGGAGACTCTGCTTATAGTAATGGAGTACCTCAGCGGGGGAGACTTTTTCAGCCACTGGAGTCCAAAGCCAGACTGTGAGGCCCGAGGCCTGTTATGCCCGAACCACCAGGGGAGTGGTAGCCATCAAGGCCATTAACAAGACAAAAGAGTGCTTCACCATGATCAAGGAACTCTTTTACTTTTACTTTTATTTTATTTTTAAACTTTACAATATTGTATTAGTTTTTCCAATTATTGAAATGATTCCACCACAGGTATACATGTGTTTCCCATCCTGAACCCTCCTCCTCCCTCCCTCCATACCATCCCTCTGGGTTGTCCCAGTGCACCAGCCCCAAGCATCCAGTATCGTGCATCGAACCTGGACTGGCAACTCGTTTCATACATGATATTATACATGTTTAAATGCCATAAGTGGTTAACAGCATGAGAATCTTGAACCACCCGAATATTGTGAAACTATTGGAGGTGATTGACACTGAGGAGACTCTGCTTATAGTAAAGGAGTACCTCAGCGGGGGAGACTTTTTTAGCCACTGGAGTTCTAAGCCAGACTTTGAGGCCCGAGGCCCGTTGGGCCCAAACCACCATGGGAGTGGTAGCGATCAAGGCCAAAAACAAGGGAAAAAAAAGAGCTCCTCAAGCCTTCAAAAGTGTTTTCAGAGGTTAACAGCATGAGAACGTTGAACCACCCGAATATTGTGAAACTACTGGACGTGTTTGACACGAGGAGACTCTGCTTATAGTAATGGAGTACCTCAGCGGGGGAGACTTTTTCAGCCACTTGCGGCCTAGGCCAGATTTTGAGGACCGAGGCCTATTCTGCGTGAACCACCAGGGGAGTGGTAGCCATCAAGGCCATTAACAAGACAAAAGAGAGCTTCTCCAGGATCAGGGAAGTCTTTTGAGAGGTTAACAGCATGAGAATGTTGAACCACCCAAATATGGTGAAACTACTGGAAGTGATTGACACTGAGTAGACTCTGCTTATAGTAATGGAATACCTCAGCGGGGGAGACTTTTTCAGACACTGGAGGCCAAAGCCATACTCTGAGGCCCCAGGCCTGTTTTGCCCGAACCACCCCGGGAGTGATAGCCAGCAAGCCCATTAACAAAACAAAAATCGAGCCCATTAACAAAACAAAAGAGAGCTTCTCCAGGATCAAGGAACTCTTTTGAGACGTTGACACCATGAGAATGTTGAAACACCCCAATATTGTGAAACGACTGGAAGTGACTGACAGACTGGAGACTCTGCTTACAGTAATGGAGTACCTTAGAGGGGGAGACTTTTTCAGCCACTGACGGCCAAAGCCAGATTTTGAGGACCCAGGCCTGTTCTGCCCGAACCACCAGGTGAGACTTAGCCATCAAGGCCGTTACCAAGACAAAACAGAGCATCTTCAGCCTCCAAAACTCTTTTCAGAGGTTAACAGCATGAGCATGTTGAACTAACCGAATACTGTGAAACTACTGGAAGTGATTGACACTGAGGAGACTCTGCTGATAGTAATGGAGTACTTCAGCGGGGGAGACTTTTTCAGCCACTGGAGGCCAAAGCCAGAATTTGAGGCCCGAGGCCTGTTCTGCGTGAACCACCAGGCGAGTGGAAGCCATCAAGGCCATTAACAAGGCTAAAGAGGGCTTTTCCAGGATCAAGGAATTCTTTTGAGAGGTTAACAGCAGGAGAAGTTTGAACCACCCGGATATTGTGAAACTCCTAGAAGTGATTGACACTGAGGAGACTCTTCTTAGAGGAATGGAGTACCTCAGCGGGGGACTTTTTCAGCCACTGGTGAGCAAAGCCAGACTTTGAGGCCCGAGGCCCGTTGGGCCCAAACCACCATGGGAGTGGTAGCGATCAAGGCCAAAAACAAGGGGAAAAAAAGAGCTCCTCAAGCCTTCAAAAGTGTTTTCAGAGGTTAACAGCATGAGAATGTTGAACCACCCGAATATTGTGAAACTACTGGACGTGCTTGACACGAGGAGACTCTGCTTATAGTAATGGAGTACCTCAGCGGGGGAGACTTTTTCAGCCACTGGAGTCCAAAGCCAGACTGTGAGGCCCGAGGCCTGTTATGCCCGAACCACCAGGGGAGTGGTAGCCATCAAGGCCATTAACAAGACAAAAGAGTGCTTCACCATGATCAAGGAACTCTTTTACTTTTATTTTATTTTTAAACTTTACAATATTGTATTAGTTTTTCCAATTATTGAAATGATTCCACCACAGGTATACATGTGTTTCCCATCCTGAACCCTCCTCCCTCCTCCCTCTCCATACCATCCCTCTGGGTTGTCCCAGTGCACCAGCCCCAAGCATCCAGTATCGTGCATCGAACCTGGACTGGCAACTCGTTTCATACATGATATTATACATGTTTAAATGCCATAAGTGGTTAACAGCATGAGAATCTTGAACCACCCGAATATTGTGAAACTATTGAGGTGATTGACACTGAGGAGACTCTGCTTATAGTAAAGGAGTACCTCAGCGGGGGAGACTTTTTTAGCCACTGGAGTTCTAAGCCAGACTTTGAGGCCCGAGGCCCGTTGGGCCCAAACCACCATGGGAGTGGTAGCGATCAAGGCCAAAAACAAGGGAAAAAAAAGAGCTCCTCAAGCCTTCAAAAGTGTTTTCAGAGGTTAACAGCATGAGAACGTTGAACCACCCGAATATTGTGAAACTACTGGACGTGTTTGACACGAGGAGACTCTGCTTATAGTAATGGAGTACCTCAGCGGGGGAGACTTTTTCAGCCACTTGCGGCCTAGGCCAGATTTTGAGGACCGAGGCCTATTCTGCGTGAACCACCAGGGGAGTGGTAGCCATCAAGGCCATTAACAAGACAAAAGAGAGCTTCTCCAGGATCAGGGAAGTCTTTTGAGAGGTTAACAGCATGAGAATGTTGAACCACCCAAATATGGTGAAACTACTGGAAGTGATTGACACTGAGTAGACTCTGCTTATAGTAATGGAATACCTCAGCGGGGGAGACTTTTTCAGACACTGGAGGCCAAAGCCATACTCTGAGGCCCCAGGCCTGTTTTGCCCGAACCACCCCGGGAGTGATAGCCAGCAAGCCCATTAACAAAACAAAAATCGAGCCCATTAACAAAACAAAAGAGAGCTTCTCCAGGATCAAGGAACTCTTTTGAGACGTTGACACCATGAGAATGTTGAAACACCCCAATATTGTGAAACGACTGGAAGTGACTGACAGACTGGAGACTCTGCTTACAGTAATGGAGTACCTTAGAGGGGGAGACTTTTTCAGCCACTGACGGCCAAAGCCAGATTTTGAGGACCCAGGCCTGTTCTGCCCGAACCACCAGGTGAGACTTAGCCATCAAGGCCGTTACCAAGACAAAACAGAGCATCTTCAGCCTCCAAAACTCTTTTCAGAGGTTAACAGCATGAGCATGTTGAACTAACCGAATACTGTGAAACTACTGGAAGTGATTGACACTGAGGAGACTCTGCTGATAGTAATGGAGTACTTCAGCGGGGGAGACTTTTTCAGCCACTGGAGGCCAAAGCCAGAATTTGAGGCCCGAGGCCTGTTCTGCGTGAACCACCAGGCGAGTGGAAGCCATCAAGGCCATTAACAAGGCTAAAGAGGGCTTTTCCAGGATCAAGGAATTCTTTTGAGAGGTTAACAGCAGGAGAAGTTTGAACCACCCGGATATTGTGAAACTCCTAGAAGTGATTGACACTGAGGAGACTCTTCTTAGAGGAATGGAGTACCTCAGCGGGGGGGACTTTTTCAGCCACTGGTGAGCAAAGCCAGACTTTGAGGCCCGAGGCCCGTTGGGCCCAAACCACCATGGGAGTGGTAGCGATCAAGGCCAAAAACAAGGGGAAAAAAAGAGCTCCTCAAGCCTTCAAAAGTGTTTTCAGAGGTTAACAGCATGAGAATGTTGAACCACCCGAATATTGTGAAACTACTGGACGTGCTTGACACGAGGAGACTCTGCTTATAGTAATGGAGTACCTCAGCGGGGGAGACTTTTTCAGCCACTGGAGTCCAAAGCCAGACTGTGAGGCCCGAGGCCTGTTATGCCCGAACCACCAGGGGAGTGATAGCCATCAAGGCCATTAACAAGACAAAAGAGTGCTTCACCATGATCAAGGAACTCTTTTACTTTTACTTTTATTTTATTTTTAAACTTTACAATATTGTATTAGTTTTTCCAATTATTGAAATGATTCCACCACAGGTATACATGTGTTTCCCATCCTGAACCCTCCTCCCTCCTCCCTCTCCATACCATCCCTCTGGGTTGTCCCAGTGCACCAGCCCCAAGCATCCAGTATCGTGCATCGAACCTGGACTGGCAACTCGTTTCATACATGATATTATACGTGTTTAAATGCCATAAGTGGTTAACAGCATGAGAATCTTGAACCACCCGAATATTGTGAAACTATTGGAGGTGATTGACACTGAGGAGACTCTGCTTATAGTAAAGGAGTACCTCAGCGGGGGAGACTTTTTTAGCCACTGGAGTTCTAAGCCAGACTTTGAGGCTCAAGGCCCGTTGGGCCCAAACCACCATGGGAGTGGTAGCGATCAAGGCCAAAAACAAGGAAAAAAAAAAAGCTCCTCAAGCCTTCAAAAGTGTTTTCAGAGGTTAACAGCATGAGAACGTTGAACCACCCGAATATTGTGAAACTACTGGACGTGTTTGACACGAGGAGACTCTGCTTATAGTAATGGAGTACCTCAGCGGGGGAGACTTTTTCAGCCACTTGCGGCCTAGGCCAGATTTTGAGGACCGAGGCCTATTCTGCGTGAACCACCAGGGGAGTGGTAGCCATCAAGGCCATTAACAAGACAAAAGAGAGCTTCTCCAGGATCAGGGAAGTCTTTTGAGAGGTTAACAGCATGAGAATGTTGAACCACCCAAATATGGTGAAACTACTGGAAGTGAATGATGTGGAGTACCTCAGCGGGGGAGACTTGTTCACCCACTTGGAAGCCTTAGGCCCGACCCACACATACCACCAGGTGATTGGTAGCCATCAAGGCCATTAACAGGACAATACAGAGCATCTCCAGCCTCCTATAACTGTTTCCAGAGGTTAACAGCATGAGAAGGTTGAACCACTGGAATATTATGAAACTACTGGAAGTGATTGACACTGAGGAGACTCTGCTTATAATAATGGAGTACCTCAGCCGGGCAGTCTTTTTCAGCTACTGGAGGCCAAAGCCAGAGTTTGAGGCCTGAGGCCTATTCTGCGTGAACCACCAGGGGAGTGGTAGCCATCAAGTCCATTAACAAGACAAAAGAGATGTTCTCCATGATCCAGAAACTGTTTTGAGAGGTTAATAGCATGAGCATGGTGAACCACCCGAATATTGTGAAACTACTTGAAGTCATTTATACTAAGCACTCTGTGTTTATAGTAATCCCCAACTTGGAAGCCTGAGGCCCGATCCTCCCATACCAGAAGGTAAGTGGTAGCCATCAAGGCCATTAACAAGACAAAACAAAGCATCTACAGCCTCCAATATCTGTATTCAGAGGTGTACAGCTTGAGAGTGTTGAACCACCTGAATACTGTGGAACTACTGGAAGTGATTGATAATGAGGGGACTCTGCTTATCGTAAGGGAGTACCTCAGCGGGGGAGACTTGTTCACCCACTTGAATGCCAAAGGCAGACTTGGAAGCCTGAGGCACGTTCCGCCCATACCACCAGGGGAGTGGTAGCATTCAAGGACATTAACATGACAAAAGAGAGCGTCTCCAACCTCCAGGAACAGTTTTGATAGGTTAACAGCATAAGAATGTTGAACCACTGGAATAATGTCAAAGTACTGGAAGTGACTGATACTGAGGAGACTCTGTATACTAATGGAGTACCTCAGCGGGGGATACCTGTTCACCCACTATGAGGCCAAAGAGAGAGGCAGAGGCCTGAGGCCCGTTGGGCCCGCACCACCAAGGGATGGTAGCCATCAAAGCGATTAACAGACGAGAGAGACTCTCTAGCGTCCAGGAACTGTTTCGAGAGGTTAACATCATTAGAATGTTGAACGACCTGAATACTGTGAAACTATTGGAAGTGATTGATACTGAGGACACTCTGCTTATAGTAATGGAGTACCTCAGAGGGGGAGATTTGTTCACCCACTTGGAGGCCAAAGCCAGAGGAGGAGGACCGAGGCCCACTCTGCGCATGCCACCAGGGGAGTGGTAACCAAAAGGTCATTAACAAGACGAAAGAGAGCCTCTCCTGCCTCCAGGAATGTTTTGAGAGGATAATAGCATGAGAATGTTGAACCACCGGAATATTGCAAAAATACTGGAAGTGATTGATACTGAGAAGGCTGTGATTACAGTAATCACCCACTTGGAAACCTGAGGCCCAATCCACCCATACCACCATGGGAGGGGTAGCCATCAAGGCCATTATGAGCACAAAACAGATGGCACCAACGGCAACTGTGACACACATCACACCAGGGGCACCCATGACACCAGTGTCACCTGTGGCACCCGCGTTGCCCACAACACTCACAGAACCCCTGGCACCCAGGGCAACCACATCACCTGTGACACCTGCAACATCAATGGCACCCATGACATCAGCAGTAAAATCCCTGAAGGAATCCATGGCCTCCCAGATGTGCCTGATGCAGGAAGCTCCACCCTTGTTGGGCAGCCCTAGAATATGTCCCCAGTCAGTCTCTCTGGCTTCACCCAGAAAAAGAAGAGGGTGGCTGGGAGAATTTGGAGACATATATTTAAATATCTTTGCTGTGGGCTGCCCAGCAAGAGGGCTAATAATAAAGTGACACCAGAAACAGATAGTGGATCACCTGCCAAGCTCCCTGGGACCTGGTCATGTTCCGACCAGGATGATGGCATTCAAATCCAGCACCTCCAGCACCTTCAAGAAAGCCTCCTATCCAAAACTCTGGCCAGCTAAGAGGATGCTCTGGAGTGGTCTGGGCAACCAGAAGAGGCACCACCTTGGCCTGGCTGCCCCGCCTCCCCTGCTGGGTGAAACTTCAGACTGGACTGTGCCCTGGGGCATGTCCCCCAACCCCCACACGTCTGTCTTTCATGTTGGTGGGGAAGGGGATAATGCTTGTCATCTCCTTGGTTCTTCATAGTCTTAATAAACTTTATGCTCCAGAAAGATGTATCATACTCTGTTTTGCCTTCTCTCTGGTTAGAGAAGTGTGTTGTCATGTAGTACTTGGCGTTAATGACCTAAGAATTAGCACAATCATTCCCAAGAGCAACAACTGCTGCACTCCAGGGCAGACATGCAGAAAGAGTGTATTATCCCCCTGCACTGACATTACCTAATATTTTCAGAAGGGTCAAAGGGAACTTTTGATCCCTGCAGCCAGTGTTAATAGGACCGGGACGTCTGGGATAGGCTAATAAGTCCTGTGAACCAGCCGGTGTGCAGTGTGGTCAGGTCCCCAGGCTGATGAGTTTCTTGAATGTCCTGCAGGAGCTGGGTTCTCTCCTCCTCCCATGGGGAAGGGCCCTGATGCATGAGGTTATCAAAATGTTTTTGATGTGGATCATTTTTAAAGTCTATTGAACTTGTTACAATATTGCTTCTGTTTTATATTCTGGTTTTTTGGCCTGGAAGCATGTGGAATCTTTGCTCCCCAACCAGGGATTGAACCTGCAATCCCCTGCGCTGGAAGGCGAAGTCTTAACTGCTAGACCACCAGGGAAGTCCCTTTTTCATCTTAATTTTTTTGATGTGTGGGTTTGACTACAGGGACTGGCTGATTATCAAAAATACTAGATTTGTCAGCGACCCCTGGTTCCCTGATTCAAGGAGCCACTGAACACATGGGAGACTGGAACAGGGTCTTGTTCCCAGAGGCCTGTCTCTGGGGGGGCACGCTCTGTGGACACACACTCTCAGAGACATCAGCTGAACCGTTCTGTGGGCTCTTGTGTGCTTACCTGTCACCTGCTGACTGTGCATTTCTTCACCACCAACATGCAGAGCTCTCTGGCCACTCGCCCACGAGCCACCTCCTGGAGCAGTCACAAAATGGTCTACAAGATTCTAAGTCAATCAGGCTCTTTCTGCTTTCTTCTCAGCTCTTGTTTTGTATATCAACAGTGTCACTGATATTTTTTTTTTCTTCTTCTTCTTCACCTGGATTCTCTAGCAAAGGGGAGGCTAGGAACTGGCCCAATATACAAGGATCCTTCCCCTTTCTTCTCATTTCTTCATTACTGTCTCTCAGTTCTGTATCAGAAAAAAATCCATGGGCCAAGTTAGTGAAAACAGATCTCTCACTGCAGAGGGGGAGAAAGAGAGACATCGACAGACCAAACAACAATTATTTTAATTGGGTGGGAAGGACAGGAAGACTTGAATGGATTCTTCCTCTACTCGAACACAAATGTAGTCAGAGAGCAATGAACTCTCGATCGTGGTACATCCTAATGGTAGTCAGGAAGGAATAAAGCAATCTGAGGTGAGGAGATGGGCTGGGCGGCTGGTCATCCCACATCTGAGATGACATTCTCAGCTGGCTTTTAGGTGAACCCTTCTATCTCAAATGAGGGACTTTAAGATTCGTTCACAGTATAACCACTTTCAGCCATCACTTTCTCTGATATATATCATTCATAAGCAAAGAGTTAAATGTGCTCATTTTGGATATTTCCTGAAAACCAACTCACTAATTCACAAAGCCTTGGGAGTATCTCCCTACAAGATGCTTATTAATTACAAAGTTAAAATTTAAATCTACATTGGAGAACCCTCACAGACACCACCCTAAACACATGGTCAAAGTCTACCTCACTAGTAATAAAATGTGTCAACATCCTGTACCTTTTTGGAGCTTCCCTGGAGCTCAGCCATAAAGAATCTTCCTGCCAATGCAGGAGACATGGGTCTGAGTGTTCAATCCCTGGGTCAGGAAGGTCCCCTGGAGAAGGAAGTGGCAACCCACTCCAGTATTCTTGCCGGGGAAATCCCATGGGCAGAGGAGCCGGATGGGTAATAGTCCATGGGGTCTCCAAAGAGTCAGGCATGACTGAGCAACTAAATAACAACAACAAAGTATGCTGTAGAAGAATTTCCGTAATAAGGTTAGTTCACACATCTTCCACCTCATATCGTTACCTTTTCTTTCCTTTTGTGGTCAAAACATGTAAGATCTACTCTGGTAACAACTCTCAAGTATACATTACAATACTCTACGGTATTAGAGTCACCATGCTATATATTAGACCCCTAGAACTTAGTCATCTTATGTTTA
Source organism: Bos mutus (assembly GCF_027580195.1). Lineage (NCBI taxonomy): Eukaryota > Metazoa > Chordata > Mammalia > Artiodactyla > Bovidae > Bos > Bos mutus. Next base: position 68,279,650 of record NC_091630.1, on the reverse strand, counting down.
TGTCTTTCGACCAATACCTCCCCAACCCCCTCCCCCCTCAAACAACAAACATTCCTCCAAGAGTTTGGCATTTTTAGATTCCACATACAAGTGAGATCGTACACTATTTGTCTTTATCTGAAGTATCTCACTTAGAATATGCCCTCAAGCTTCATCCATGTTGTTACAAATGGAAGGATTTCCTTCTTTCTCATGGCTGAATAATATGCCACCATACATATACATATAGAATACATATGAATATATATATATATATATACACACACCATAGATTTGTTATCCACCTTTATTCATCTGTCAACAAACACAGATTCTTCTATTTCTTGGTAGTTTCAAATAATGCTGCAATGAACACTGGGGTACAGAGAGCACTTCAACATACTGATTTCATTTCCTTTGGCTTATTTCCCAGAGGTGGGGATGCCAGATTATATGGGAGTTATCTTTCACTTTTTGACTTATTATCGTAACAGTTTTCCATAACGGCTAGGCCACATTCTTTGGATTCTAATCTCAGCTCTGCCACATATTAAAAGGACTTAACCTTCCTGAACCTCACTTCTTTTTGTCTATAAAAATGAGACGGATTAGACTAAATAAAATGACAGATAAAGGAAAGGCATTTTGGCAGTCCTTGTACTAGGTTTAAGGAAGACAGATGACTAAATCATAGTAGGTGCCCTCTGGGTTGCTCGAGCATGATCTCCAGGTTCCGTTTTAGCTTCAGCTTAAGAAGCTCTATGGTCCAGTTATTAAAATTGTAGGTTCTGGGGTCTAATCTAGGACACTGTTTAAAAACTGGCCCTGCCGTTAACTTAGCAACATAACCTTGAAAGACTTTCTCCTTTCAGCCATTCATGAAAGTGGAGATAGTAGTTACTCCAAAGTGACAAGGTGAGCTTAAATTAAACAATGCAGCCAAGGTGTTTCAGACAGTATGGTATATAATAAATCACTGCCACTAGCACTTATTCTTTTTCTAGCATTTGTTTATCAATGAAGACACCACTGCTTAGGGCTGGATAATTCTTCTTTAGGAAAATCTTTCCAAAGAGTTCCTGTAACGTCCCCCAGGTCATTGGAATAAACCAAACCACCCCACATATGTTCAAACATGGAGAGAATACTCTTATGCCTCCCGGTTAAGGACTACATACATAGCAAACTACTTCTAAGGATTTGTTTATTTTTGTGTTCTAAGTATAACACTGTGACTAGCACACAACTCAGTAAACACCTTTAATAGAAATGGGTACAGAATGAATAAAACAATATGACTATATAGATATGCTGGAAATGCCACCATTATAAATTTATGCCTTTTGTGTGTGTGTGTGTGTGCTTCTATTAAATGTCTAGAATCCCTCATTAAATTGCAGGTAGTTCCAAGGGGAAATTGGAGAAGGCAATGGCAATTGCCTGGAAAAGTGCCTGGAAATTTTTTTTCCTGGAAAATCTAGCCTGGAAAATCCAGTACTCTTGCCTGGAAAATCCCATGGACGGAGGAGCCTGGTAGACAACAGTCCATGGGGTCTCGAAGAGTTGGACACGACTGAGCAACTTCACTTTCACTTTTCACTTTCATTCACTGGAGAAGGAAATGGCAACCCACTCCAGTAATCTTGCCTGGGAATCCCAGGGACAGCAGAGCCTGGTGGGCTGCCATCTATGGGTTCGAACAGAGTCGGACATGACTGAAGCGACTTAGCAACAGTAGCAGCCAAGAGGAAATACTCTCAGCTGTTACTAACTACTGTCAATGTGGGTGGATGCCAGCTGTGACAAAAGCCCTGCAGGAGTAGTTCATGGGACAGGAAACATGGAGAGACAGTAGTGTTCAATATAAATTCAAAACTGAGAAGCTTTGTATGGTCTCTAACTGTCTCTCTGCAAAAAATCTGCACACAAAAATAAGAACATGTGTGACAATGTGAGCCCAATGGGAGACACATCTCTTACCTCTCATTTTATTTTAAAAGAAATTGAAACCCAAGTTCCCTTTCCATCTATCATCTTCTTGCCCTCTTTCTTCCTTACAGAATTACACCACATCCCATAGTTCTCTTTCCTCCCTAATCAGTCTTCCTGAGAAACTAAGCTGAACATTTTTATTTAATATCTGTTTTCATTTAATTAGTCAAATTCTTCTCACAATTCTTTGAAAATTCATTGTCCCACCCAGGAACATTCAATAATTTTGTCCTCAACTCTAAAAGTCAGGGGCCTCATGTGTTCTTTGGTTTTCTTTCCACTTCTCACAAAGCACTTTACTCTGAAGAACATACCTATTCTCGTGGACTTAACAATGACAACTTATCTTTATCTGATTATTTACCATTAGAAACCCCAAATTCACAGTTTAATTCTGTAAAAATATTCACTACACAACTGACAATTTATAAAAATTAGTCTCCATTTCACATGCCTCCCTACTTAACACAAAGATCTCCTAATGCATTGAGACAAGTGAGGTAGCATTCACTAGTTAGTACATGTAAACAACTATTTTCACTATGAAACACAAGAGCAAATCTATTTCAGAACAGAACTGCACTTCTTGCAAATGATGCAGGATTTCATGATGTCAAAACACAGTTCAGAAACTTAGAAAAGCACTTGTATGGAAGAGTTGCTCTAGTGAACAAATGAAGATAAATTTACAAGGCTGATGACAGAATTGGTGACTTGAAAGACTTCACAAAAATTGCTTGAGTATCAAAAAATTAGGAGACTTAGAAAAAAAATGATGAACCCTCACGTATGTTTTGCAAATTTTGCCCTCTTTATAACTGTGCCATAATGGTAAAGCTGAGAGCTTCAATAGCCAAAATAATCTTGAAAAAGTACAAGGTTAAATGTCTCACACTTTCTGATTTCAAGCTTATCACAACGCTATTGTAATCAAAACATGTGGTATGTGTATAAATACAGACAGAACAATGGAATAGAATAAAGAGCCCAGAAATAAACCCTCACAATCATAGCCAAATGATTCCTGATAAGGAAGCTAAGACCATTCAATGGGGAAAAAAAAAAAAAAACTTTTCAACAAACAGTTGTGGGAAAACTAGATATCCACATGCAAAAGAACAAGTTGTAGCCTGACCTTACATTATAGACAAAAAGAACTGAAAACGGATCAAAGATCTAAATGTAAGACCTCTATCTAGAAAAGTCTTAGAAGAAAACAAAGAAGAAAAGCTTCATGACATATTCCATTGTAATTTCTTAGAAATTTGGGGAAAAATTTTGTTTTAACTCCACCTTTTTAGGATCCTTGGCTAACTCTAAAAATCAAATTGACCAGCACAGAGTAATAGGAGAAAGCATATAAATTTATTAACATAAGTCTTAAGAAACATGGGAGCCTTCATAAGAAAACCAATATCTGAAGAAACAGTGAAACTTGAGTGTTTTCACACTAGATTTGATGAAGAGTGGATAGTCATGAAGAAATATAATAGGCCAAGGAGCATGAGGTGAGTGTAGTATACTAGGGAAAACTTAGCAAGGCCTCTTTGGAGTCTTTCTGGCATCCTTTTGTCTTTGGCAATGAGGACACACCTTTGCTTCTATAGGGAAAGCACTTGTCACTTAAAAGTATTATGACCTATGTCAGGGTTGAAGGGTGAGCAGAAGGACAAAGTAACCTTCCTACTTCTGCTGTTTTCTCAGAGTCCTTCAACTTAAAATATAAAATATGCCAAGGTGTCATATTTTAGTGTAGCATGGTCTGAATTCCGTAAGACATGACACCGAAAGCATAGACAAACAAAGTTAAAAGAGATAAACTGGACTACACCAAAATGTAAAACTTTTGTGCATCAAGGACCCAATCAATAGTGAAAAGACAACTCAAGGAATGGAAGGAAACATTTGCAAACCATTTATCTGACAATGAGTTAAAATGTAGAATATAAGGGCAATTTCTAAGATTTAACAACAACAGAAACAAAAAGAACATAATAAAAAATGACTAAAGGATTTGAAAGAAGTTTCTCCAAAGAACATATACGAATGGCCAATAGGCACATGAAAAGATGTACCACTTCTCTAGTCAACAGGGAAATGCAAATCAAAACCACAGTGACACATCCAGCTCATACCCACTGAAGTAGCTGCTATAAAAAGAAAAAAGAAATAAAAGAAAAAGGAACACCTGTTGACAAGGATGCTAAAAAAAGGAAATCCCTGTGCACTATGTTGATATTTATTTCTTTATGGCGGCACTGGGTCTTTGCTGCTGGATACGGGCTTTCTCTAGTCGCCACAAGTGGAGGAAACTCTCTGGATGCAGTGTGTGGCCTCAGCAGTTGCAGTATATGGGCTCTAGAGCACACAGGCCCAGTAACTGTGGCCCACAGGCTTCACTGCCCCACAGAATCTGAAATCTCCCCAGACCAGGGGTTGAACTCGTGTCCCCTGCACTGGCAAACAGATTCCTAACCACTGGACCACCAGACAACGCCCCTTTTGCACTATTAATAGGAAGGTAAAATAGTGTAGTCACCATGAAAGAGCATGGTGGTTCCTCAAAAAATTAAAAATCAAATTTCTGTATGGTCCACCAAGTCTACATTTGGAATATGCTCAGAAGAATTGAAAGCGTGGTCTTGAAGAGATGTTTGTACACCCATGTTCCTAGCAACACTACTCACAGAAGCCCAAAGGTGGAAGCAACTCAAAGGTCCACTGATAGATGAATGGATAAACAAAATCTGATGTAAACATATAACAGAATAGTATTCGCCATAAAAAGAAAGTTCTGACATGTGTTATAACCTGTACAAACCAAAAGGACAGAATACTAAAATAATCCAGTAACACGGAAAAGGAAATGGCAACCCAGTCCAGTACTCTTGCCTGGAAAATCCCATGGATGGAGGAGCCTGGTTGGCTACAGTCCAAGGGGTCACTAAGAGTCAGACACAACTGAGCAACTTCACTTTCACTTTTCACTGTCACGCATTGGAGAAGGAAATGGCAACCCACTCCAGTATTCTTGCCTGGAGAATCCCAGGGACAGGGGAGCCTGGTGGGCTGCTGTCTACGGGGCTGCACAGAGTCGGACACGACTGAAGTGACTTAGCAGCAGCAATCCAGTAACAAAAAGACAAATACTGTGTGTTTGATTACATTTACAGCAAGTATCTAGGTACTCAAACTCAGAGACACAGAAAATATAATATAATGGGAACTTCCCTAGCAGTCCAATGGTTGAGACTCTGCCCTTCCACAGCAGGGAGCATGGTTCAACCCCTGGTCAGGGAACTAAGATCCCACATGCCTTGTACTATGGTTAAACAGTAAAAAAATAAATAAATAAATAAGAAAGAAAGAAAAGAAAATGTCACAGTGGTGGTTTCTAGGAGCTAGGCGGAAGGAGACATGGAGAATTGTTGTTTAATGGTGATGGAATTTCAGTTTTGCACGACTATAGATTTCTGAAGATTGGTTGCATAACAACGAGAAGATAATTAACACTACTGAACTGCACACTTCAAAATGTTTCAGATGGTATTAATACATTTTCTATTATGTGTCTTTTACCACATTTAAAAAAAATCAAAAAGATAGTTCAAGGGAAACAAAATAAAAAATGTCAAAGAATCTTGCATTCAGATTGCTTGCTAAAAGAATCTTTAAAATTTCATTACATGTTGAAGAGTCAAGACTGACTTTTTTACCACGTGTGAAATTTGTGCATAAAAGACCAGATAAAACTCAAATCAATATACCAATGATTTTTGTGTGTTTTTTTAAAACTTTGTGATGACAAAAAGATTAGAAAATAAATGTACATTTACACAATTTTTTAGAAAGTAAGACAGAGTGCAGATTCCTAGAGACTAGTGCTCAGATTCACTGGGTATACAAAACAGTGACAATAAGAAATTAATTCTTTGCTCATTCTAGGAATTAGTGGACAGATGGAATTAGAATAGACATTTTTTTAAATATAAGATACAAATAACTGTAATTACTTTTTCCCTTTTAAGTTTTTCCACTATTTACAGGTATGTAGCCTTGTTCTTTACAAAGTTATTTAAATGATCTTTCCACTTTAAATCTCTGGAAAATAAAGACCTCCTTCAGTTCTGTCCTCCATGCAGATGACTTCCAACTCCATCTGTGGACCAGAGCAATCTAAGTTTTCTAAATGCCCCGGACATTTTACTTAAAATGTTTCTCTATTAATTCATATTCAACATAAAAAGTCACACCTATCATTGCCCTTCTAAATATTTCTTTCGCTCTTCTTAATGCCATCGTACATGCCACACCAACTTAAGTGAAAATACTGCTGTTATTCTGTCTTCTTCCATTTGCTCACCTGTCATTTAATCTGTCCAAGCCCTGCTGATTTCTCTTTTGAAGGCTTTCATCTGCACTCCCTTTTCCTTCCCTCCAAGGCTCCTTTTGTTCTGACCCTTACCACTCATGCCTGCTGCTGCTAAGTCGCTTCAGTCATGTCTGACTCTGTGCGACCCCACAGACGGCAGCCCACCAGGCTCCCCGTCCCTGGGATTCTCCAGGCAAGAATACTGGAGTGGGTTGCCATTTCCTTCTCCAATGCATGAAAGTGAAAAGTGAAAGTGAAGTCGCTCAGTCGTGTCCGACTCTTCGCGACCCCATGGACTGATAACCCCAACAAACTTCTCTTTTGCCTCCTCACTTCTTGAATTTTTTCCTGTTCTAATTCTACCCAAATACATCCCTGTTAATCTTTTTCATTATTGTTGTTTGTGTGGATGTTTTTGGTTTTTGGCAAGGACACACAGCATGTGGGATCTCAGTTCCCTGACCAGGGATGGAACACACGCCCGTTGCATTGGAAGCTCAGAGTCTTAACCACTGGCTGCTGCTACTGCTGCTAACACTATTAATCGTTTAATGCGACTCTGCGACCCTATATTCATCTTCCCACCAGGCTCCCCGTCCTGGGATTCTCAGGCAAGAATACTGGAGTGGGTTACCATTTCCTTCTCCAATGCATGAAAGCCCAAATGAAAGTGAAGTCGCTCAGTCGCGTCCGACTCTTAGCGACCCCATGGACTGCAGCCTACCAGGCTCCTATGTCCATGGGATTTTTCCAGGCAAGAGTACTGGAGTGGGGTGCCATTGCCTTCTCCATTAACCACTGGGCCACCAGGTAAATCCCCAACACTATTAATCTTTTAAGGCTCTCTGCTAAAGCAATGCCAAAACACTATATTCATCTTCCGCAAACTTGCTTTTGCTTTTCCTATCTCTTGGCTTTTACATCATTACCTCTTCATGTTTTCTACCTCTCCAAATCCTATTCAGACCCCAATGCTGCCTTTCTTATGAGCTCAAGACTAAGTGTGGAACACAATTTTGCTTACATCCTTCAGAAGGCAATTTTCCATGCATGTAAACCCAGAAGTAACATACCAGGATGCTTCTTAACTGTATAATCATGACTAATGTGCTCAGTCTTCATTCCAATACCAAAGAAAGACAAGGCCAAAGAATTCTCAAACCACCACACAATTGCACTCATCTAACACGCTAGTAAAGCAATGCTCAAAATTCTCCAAGCCAGGCTTCAGCAATACCTGAACCGTGAATTTCCAGATGTTCAAGCTGCTTTTGGAAAAGGCAGAGGAACCAGAGATCAAATTGCCAACATCCGCTGGATCATCAAAAAAGCAAGAGAGTTCCAGAAAAACATCTATTTCTGCTTTATTGACTTTGCCAAAACCTTTGACTGTGTGGATCTGACCTGCTGCTTGAGAAACCTGTATGCAGGTCAGGAAGCAACAGTTAGAACTGCAGAGCCCAGGAAGCTGATTTTGGTGACCTGATGGCTGGACCTACAGTTAGCGAGCTTTTGTCCGTGATTTTGTGATTTTGTTGATTTTTTCCTTTTACTCTCTTTTTTCTTTTTCTTTTTTTCCTTTGTTATTTTCTCATTTTTTAAATTTGTGTCTGATCATTTTTTTTTTTCATTTTTAGTTTCTCCTCATTTTTTTTTTTTTTTTCCCATTTTTCCCCTTAGTTCTTTTTCTCATTTTATCTTATTTTTTTTAGTTAGTGTAGCTAGTATTAGTAGAGAGAGTATCATTGATATAGTTAGAATATTTGGTATAGATAATATTGTTAGCATAGATAGTATAGTTAGTGTTAGCACTGTTAGTACCATTGGTATACTTAGCAAAAGTTTGTATAGTTAATACTTTATTAGCATAGTTAGTGTTAGCACTGTTAGCACAGTAGTGAGCATTAATATAGTTGTATAGCACTGTTTGCATATGCAGTATTGCTAGAACAGTTAGGATTCTTAGTGAGGGCTTAGTGGTAGTGAGTATACTTAGTGGTATAGTTAGCATAGTTAGGTAATTAGTATAGCTTAGTGGTATTTAGTAGTAGTTAGTATAGGCCTGGAGAATCCCAGGATCCAGGACCTCAGCAGTGGGCCATCTCCGCTAACAAGATTGCTCATATTGATTATTATGAGATATTTCAGACAATTGGTGAAGGCCACATCGCCAAAGTGAAGTTGGCCCAGCATGTTCTGACCAGGGGAGAGGTATCTATCAAGGCCATTAACAAGACAAATCAGAGCTCCTCCAGCCTAATGGAACTGTTTTCAGAGGTTAACAGCATGAGAATCTTAAACCACCCAAATATTGTCAAACTCCTGGAAGTGATTGATACTGAGGAGACTCTGTTTATAGTAATGGAGTACCTCAGCGGGGGAGACTTGTTCACCCACTTGGAGGCCAAAGGCGCACGATGGAGGGGGGGAGGCCCGAGGCCTGTTCCGCCAGCTGGTCTCGGCTCTGCAGCACTGCCACCAGAGGGGGCGTGGTGCACTGGGACTTGAAGCTGGGCAACCTCCTCCTCGATGCCAACAACAACGTCAAGATCTCTGACTTGGCCTTAGCAACCAGTGGCACCCAGGAAAGAAGCTAGACACTTTCTGCGGCAGTCCTGCATTCATGGCCCCAGAACTCTTCCTGGGGATGCCTTACACAGGCCCAGAGGTGGATGTGTGGAGCCTCGGCGGCGTCCTGTACACCATGGTAACTGGATCCCTCCCTTCAGGGGACAAGATTTCTGGGAGCTGCGGCAGCGTGTGCTTAGGGGGCAGTACCATGTGCCCAAATATCTATCCAATGAGATAACAGACTTACTAGAAAGAATGCTAATGCTCAGCCTACCAACAGAGGTACTTTAGATGATGTTTGGCAGCATCCATGGGTGAACATGGGCCAGGAGGAGCCACTCCCACCAGCCTGTGAAGAGCACCCTGGGGTGACAGTGGAGATGATACTGGGCTGGTGCAGGGACCAAATCCAGGGCTTAGACATAAGCAGTGGCAGTGACATGAATGAACCCAAGGTGAGGGCCCACACCATCACTGTGAGGCCGGCCATGACCTCCAACCTCAGCAGCCAAGAACATATGCCTCCCCCAGCCCTGAGATGTCCATGCTTATTCCTGCCTGGCTTTGGGAGACCATTCAGCAGCAGGAAAACCAGGAGTCAAGGGAGAAGACCAGAGAGCCTGCCACTCCCCACCCTGCCCGGAAGCGAGGACCGTCACCCCCAGCCCAGCCCCCACCACTTGCAACACCCGCGATGACAGCAGCCCCTGAGCCACCAATCACGCTGGTGACCTCCACGACACGTGCGGGACCAGGCTCACCTGCGACACCTGCAGCAGGCGTGACAGCAGCCACACCCGTGATACCAGCGTTACCCGTGGCACCAGGGACACCCGTGACACCATCAGCACCTGCGACACCATCAGCACCTGTGACAGCTGCGATACCAGAGGTACCAGCCTCACCTGTGATGCCTGCAGCACCTGTGACACCAGCCACACCTGTGATCCCAGCCTCATCTATGACGCCCTAAGCACCCAGGACACCACTGGGGCCTGCAACGTATAGATGACACCCGTGGCACCTGCGATACCTGTGACACCTGTCACCAGTGACACCTGCCTCACCAGTGACACCAGAGGCACCCGTGACACCAGTGGCACCCACGCCACCCATGATACTCATGCCACACCCGTGACACCAGGGGCACCCGTGACACAGATGGCACTCATGGCACCTGTGACACCTCCAACACCAATGGCACCCATGACATCGGTGGTAAAGTCCCAGAAGGAATCCACTGCCTCCCGGACGTGCCTGATGTGGGAAGCTCCACCCTTGTTGGGCAGCCTGAGAATATGTCCCCAGTCACTCCCTCTGGCCTCACCCAGAAAAAGAAGGGGGTGGCTGGGAGAATCTGGAGATGTCTATCTAAATATCTTTGCTGTGGGCTGCCCAGCATGAGGGCTAATAATAAAGTGATACAAGAAACAGCCAATGGATGACCTGCCAAGCTCCCTGGGACCTGGTCATGTTCCCACCTGGATGATGGGATTCAAATCCAGCACCTCCACCGCCTTCAGAAAAGCCTCCTATCCAAAACCCTGGCCAGCTCAGATGATGCTCTGGAGTGGTCTGGGCGACCAGAAGAGGCACCACCCTGGCCTGGCTGCCCCTCCTCCCCTGCTGGGTGAAACTTCAGAGACTGGACTGTCCCCTGGGGCATGTCCCCCACCCCCCACACTTCTGTCTTTCATGTTGGTGGGGGAGGGGATAGTTATTGCCAACTCCTTGGTTTTCTCTTGGTTCAGTCTTACTAAACTTTATGCTCCAGAAAGATGTATTGCACTGCTTTGCGTTCTCTCTGGTTAGAGAAGTGTGTAGTCATGTAGTACTTAGCGTTAATGACCTAAGAATTAGTGCAATCATTCCCAAGAGCAAATATTGCTGCCCTGCACTGCAGGCAGACATGCAGAAAGAGTGTATTATCCCCCTGCACTGACATTACCTAATATTTTCAGAAGGGGCAAAGGAAACTTTTGGTCCCTGCGCTAGGGCTAAAAGGACCGGGACGTCTAGGATAGGATAATAAGTCCTGTGAACCAGCCAGTGTGTGGTGTGGTCAGGCCCTGTGCGGATGACTTTCCTGAATATCCTGCAGGAGCTGGGCTCTCTCCTTCCCCTATGGGGAGGGACCCTGATGTGTGGCGTTTTTAAAATTTTTTTGATGTGGATCATTTTTACAGACTATTGAACTAAATAAAATGACGGGTAGAGGAGAGGAATTTTGGCAGTCCTTGCACTAGGCAGAAGGAAGAGAGATGAATGAATCATAGTCTGTGCCCTCTGGGTTTGCTCACGCATGTTCTGCATTCTCATGCATGCAGATATCCATGTTCTGTTTTACCTCTACCTTAAGAAGCTCTATGTGCCAGTTATTAAAATTGTTATTAAATTGTTATTAAATTATTATTCAAGTAATAAATATTTATTACTTAAAAATTACTAAAATTAAAAAATAAATTATTTAATTGTCATTAAAATTATAGGTCCTGGGGTCTAATCTAGAACATTGTTTAACTGATTCTACCATCTAATTAGCAGCATAACCATGAAAGACTTGTTTATCCTTTCAGCTATTCAAAAAAAAGTGAAGATAGTATTTACTCTGAAGTGTCAAGTGAAAGTGAAAGTGTGAAAGTGAAAGTCGCTCAGTTGTGTCCAACTGAGTCGTGTCCATGGAACACTCTAGGCCAGAATACTGGAGTGGGTTGCCATTCCCTTCTCCAGGGGATTTTCCCAACCCAGGGACTGAACCCAGGTCTCCCGCATTGCAGGCGGAATCTTTACCAGCTGAGCCATAAGGGAAGCCCAAAATGTCAAGGTGAAGTTAAATTAAACAAGGCAGGTAAGGTAAGCTTAAGACAGTGCAGTATAATAAATCATTGCTACGAGTATTATACTTTTTCTAGCATTTGTTTATCAATGGAGACACCATTGCTTAGGGCTGGATGATTCTGCTCTATGCAAATCTTTTTAGAGTGTTTCTGCCCACTAAATACCAGTAACGTCCCCAAGTCACTGGAACAAACCAAACTGTCCCCAGATATGTTCAAACATGGAGAACAAACTATTATGCCTCCTGGTTGAGAACTTAGATAGCAAACTTCTTAAGGACTGGTTAATTTTCGTGTTCTCAGTCTAATACTGTGATGAACACAAAACTCAATAAACACCCTCAATAGAAACAAGTAGAGAATGAATAAAACAATATGACTTTATACATATGCTTGAAATGCCTCCATATATATTTATAACTTTTGTTTTGTATATGGTTCTACTAAATGTCAAGGATCCCTCATTAAATTGCAGGTAGTTCCGAGGGGAAATACTCTCAGCTGTTACTAACTAACGTCAAGGTGGGTGGATGCCAGCTGTGATAAAAGCCCTGCAGGAGTAGTTCACGGGACAGGAAACATGGAGAGACAGTAGTGTTCAATATAAATTCAAAACTGAAAAGCTTTGTATGGTCTCTAATTGTCTCTCTGCAAAAATCTGTGTGTTAAAATAACATGTGTGATGATGGGAGCCCAATGGGAGACACATCTCTTACCTCCATTTTATTCTAAAAGAAATTGAAACCCAAGGTCCTTTTCCATCTATCATCCTTTTTTCCTCTTTCTTTCTTACAGAATTACACCACATCCCATATTTCTCTTTCCTTGGTAATCATTCTTCCTGAGAAACTAATCTGAAATTCTTTATTTAATACCAGTTTTTATTTAATTAGTCAAATTCTTTTCATAATTCCTTGAGAACTCATTCCCCAGGAATGAATGCTCAATGTTTTTGCCCTCAACTCTCTAAAAGCCAGTGGACTTCTGAGCACTTTGGTTTTCTTTCCAGCTCTCTCAAAGCACTTTATTCTCAAGAACATATCCATTCTCATAGCCTCAACAATGACAACTTATCTTTATTTGAGTACTTACCATCAGAAACCCCAAACTCACAAAGGTTAATTCTGTAAAAAAGATTCACTACACAACTGACAATTTATAACAATTAGTCTACTTTTAAGATCCCTCCCCACTTAACACACAGATCTGCTAATGTACTGAGACAACTGAGGCAGCATACACTGCTTAGCACATGCATACATCTATTAGCACCACGAAATATAAGAGCAAATCCATTTCAGAAAAGAATTGTACATCTTGTAAAAGATGCAGGATTTCATGATAGCAAAGCACAGTTCAGACACTTAGAAAGGCACTCATATGGAAGAGTTACTTCCGTGAACAAATGAAGATAAATTTACAGGGATGATGACACGACAGATACTTCAAAGACTTCACACTGATTTCAGTATCAAAAAATTAAGAAAGATTCTTAGAAAAAACTGATGAACCTTCACAAATGTTTTACAGATTTTGTCCTCTTTGTAACTGTGTCATAACAGTAAACCTGGAGAGCTTGAATAGCCAAACAATCTTGAAAAAGAACAAGGTTAAAGGTGTCACACTTTCTGATTTCAAGCTTCTTGCAAAGCTTCCATGGTGGCTCAGACAGTAAAGAACATGCCTGAAATGCAGGAGACCATGGTTCAATCCCTTGGTCTACAAGATCCCCTAGAGAACGGAATGGCTGCCCACTCCAGTATTCTTGCCTGGGAAATCCCATGGACAGAGGAGCCTGGAGGGCTACAGTCTATGGGCAGCAAAAAGTCGGACACAACTGAGTGATTATCACGCTTTCACACTGTAATCAAAAGTGTAGTATTTTCATAAATGCAGGCAGAACAATGGAATAGAATAGAGAGCCCAGAAATAAACCCTCACAATCATAGGCAAATGATTCCTGATAAGGAAGCCAAGACCATTCAGTGAGAAAAAAAGACAGCATTTTCAACAAAGGGTTGTGGGAAAACTAGATATCCACATGCAAAAGAACAAGTTGTTCCCTTACCTTACAATATATAAAAAATTAACTGAAAATGGATCAAAGATCTAAATGCAAAACCTAAATCTATAAAAGTCTTAAAATACAGAAGAAAAGCTTCAGGACATATTTCACTGTAATTTCTTAGAAATTTGGGTGAATTTTTTTTTTTTTTTCCACCTTCTTAGTAATCCCTGGCTGGCTTTGAAAATTAAATAAGACAAAACATAGGAGAAAATTATAAATGTATTTAATATAAGTCTTAACATGGGAGCCTTTACAAGAAAATCAAGATCTGAAAGAAACAGTGAAACCTGAAAATTTTTACACTAGATTTGATGAAGAGTAGATAGTCATGGAGAAATATAATATGGCAAAGAGCAGAGGTAAATGTAGTATACTGAGGGAAACAGCCTATTTGGAGTCTTTCTGGCATTCTTTTGTCTTTGGAGATGAGGATGCACCTTTGCCATCTATAGAGAAAGCACTTCTCACTTAAAGAGTATTATGACCTACTTCAGAGGTGAAGGGTGAGCAGAGGGTCAAAGTAACATTCCTGCTACTGCTGTTTTCTCAAATTCCTTCAACTTAAAATGCCAAGGTGCCATATTTTAGTGTAGCATGGTCTGAACTCTGTAAGATATGACACCAAAAGCATAGACAAACAAAGTTAAAAGAAATAAACTGAACTACACCAAAATGTAAAACTTTTGTCCATCAAGGACATAATCAATAGAATGAAAAGACAACCATGGAATGGAAGGAAAATTTGCAAACAATGTATCTGACAATGAGTTAAAATCCAGAATATACAGAAAACTGTAAGATTCAAACAACAGAAACAAAAACAACCTGATCAAAAATGAGCAAAGAACAGAAAAAACATTTCTCAAATAAGATAAATGAATGGCCAAAAGCATATGAAAAGATGACAACATCTCTAGTCATTAGGGAAATGCAAATCAAAACCACAGATATCCAGCTCATACCCATTGAAGTGGCTATTATAAAAAGAAATATAAAAAGGGAACAACCATTGACAAGGATGTAAAAAGCTGGAACCCTTGGGCACTGTTTTTTTATTTTTTATTTATTTACTGCACTGAGTCTTTGTTTCTGGGCATGGGCTTACTTGCCCTGCAGTAGGTGCAATCTTCCCAGACCAGGGATCGAACCCTTGTCCCCTGAATTGGCAGGCAGATTCTTAACCACTAGACCACCAGGGAGGTGCCTTTTGGACTATTAATAGGATGAAAAATAGTGCAGTCACAATGGAAGAGCATTGCAGTTCCTCAAAATATTAAAAATTAAATTGCTGATTGGTTCACCAATTACATTTGAGTATACTCTCAGAAGACTTGAAAGCATGGTCATGAAGAGATATTTGTCCACTGATAGATGACTGGATAAACAAAATGTGATGCAACTCAAATGTCCACTGATTATATGAATGGATAAACAAAACGTGATGCATGCATACAAAAGAATAGTATTCAGCCATAGAAAAGAAAATTCTGACATGTGCTATAACCTGCATAAACCTAAAAGACATTATACTAAAATAATCCAGTAACAAAAAGACAAATACTGTGTGACTGATTACACTTACAGCAAGTATCTAGGTACTCAGACTCCGAGAACAGAAAATATCATACAGTGGGGACGTCCCTAGCAGTTCAGTGGTTACGACTCTGCACGTACACCACAGAGAGCCCAGGCTCAACCCTGCTCAGGGAACTAAGACCCCACATGTCTTGTAGTATGGTCAAAAGTGAAGGGGAAAAAAGAAAGAAAAGAAAATGTCACAATGGTAGTTTCTAGGTGCTAAGGGCAAGGAGACATGGAGAGCTGTTGTTTAAGGGTTATGGAGTTTGAGTTTTGCAAGACTGAAACTTCCTGGGTATGGTTTGCACAACGATGTGAATGCACTTAACACTACTGAACTGCACCCTTGAAAATGACTGAGATGGTATTAAGACATTTATATTATGTGTCTTTCACCACAATTTTTAAAAATATCAAGATAGCTCAAGGGAAACAATGATAAAAATCTAAAAGGATCTTGCATTCAGATAAGTTACCAAAAGTCTTTAAAGTTTTATCCATGTTGAAGAGTCCAAGACTGACTTTTTCACTATGTGTGAGATTGTGCATAAAAGACCAACAAATCTCAAATCAATATACCAATGATTTCTTTAAATAAAAACACCAGGTGATGACAAAAAGACTAGAAAATAAGTCTGCATTTATACAGTTTTTTAGAAAGTAAGATGGAGTGTAGATTTTCAGAGACTAGTGCACAGATTCACTGGCTATATGGAAACAGTGACAACAAGAAATTAATTCTTTGTTCATTCTAAGGATTAGTGGCCAGTTGGAATTGGAATACAAATTGTTTTAAATGTAAGATACAAGTAACTGTAATCACTTTTTTCCTTTAAAATTTTTCCACTATTTCCTGATATACAGTGGTGCTCTGTATGAAACTATTTAAATGATCTTTTTACTATATATCTCTGGATAATAAAGACCTCCTTCAGTTCTGTCCTCCATGCAGATGACTTTCAACTCTATCTTTGGGCCAAAGCAATCAAAGATTTCCAAATGCCCCTGGACATTTTTACTTAAAAATGTTTCTCTATTAATTCAAATTCAACATAAAAATGTCAAACCTATCATTGCCCTTCTAAATATTACTTTCCTATTTCTCAAAGTTATCATACATGCCACACTAACTTAAATGAAAATACTGGTGTCAGTCTGTCTTCTTCCATTTGCTCATGTGTCATTTAATGTGTCCAAGCCCTGCTGACTTCTCTTTTGAAGGCTATCTTGCATCTGAACTCCCTTTGTCCTTCCCTCGTTTCTCTCATTCTGACCCTTACCACTCGGGCCTAGGTGAGCACAACAAACTTCTCTTTTGCCTCCTCACTCCTTCTATTTTTTCCTGTTCTAATTCTACCCAAATTCATCCCTGTTAACCTTTTGTGTTGCTCTTGTTGTTTATGTGGGTGCTTTGATTTTGTTTTTTGGCAGTGCCACACAGCATGTGGGATCTTAGTTCCCTGACCAGTGATCATACACACACCCTTTCAATAGGAAGCTCAGACTCTTAACCACTGGACTACCAGTTAAGCCCTCAATCCTGTTAATCCCTTAATGCAGCTATGCTTCATCCAAAACACTATATCTTTTCTTCCACAAACATGATTTTTTTTCCTATCTCTTGGCTTTTATATCATTATCTTCTCCATGTTTTCTAACTCTCTAAATCCCATTCAGATCCCAATGCTGCCTTTCTGATGAGCTCAAGACTAAGTGCTCTCTCCCCAGGAACACATTTTTGCCTGTATTACTCAGAAGGCAATATTCTATGCATGTAAAACCAGAAGTAAGAGACCAGGATACTTCTTAATTATATAATCATGACTCATGTGCGGTGTGTATGACAACCAATAGTTGCTATTTACTGAATACACAATATGTTAATCACTTTCTATTTACTAATAATACCGACCATTTGTTGAGCTTTTTCTTACGTGCTTGATCCTAAACACACTACATAAATGAGTCCAATAAAAGTTCTGTAGGCAGGATTATTCACCCATTCCAGTCCATCTTGGTTCGCTGATTCCTAGAATGTTTTCGTTCACTCTTGCCATCTCCTGTTTGACCACTTCCAATTTGCCTTGATTCATGGACCTCACATTCCAGGTTCTTATGCCATTATGTCTACTACCGTGGGCAGGAATCCCTTAGAAGAAATGGAGTAGCCATCATGGTCAACAAAAGAGTCTGAAATGCAGTACTTGGATGCAATCTCAAAAACGACAGAATGTTCTCTGTTCATTTCCAAGGCAAACCATTCAATATCACAGCAATCTAACTCTATGCCCCAACCAGTAATGCTGAAGAAGCTGAAGTTGTGAAGACCTGTGAAGACCTACAAGACCTTTTAGAACTAACACCCAAAAAAGATGTCCTTTTCATTATAGGGGACTGGAATGCAAAAGTAGGAAGTCAAGAAACACCTGGGGTAACAGGCAAATTTGGCCTTGGAATACGGAATGAAGCAGGGCAAAGGCTAATAGAGTTTTGCCAAGAGAACGCACTGGTCATAACAAACACCTTCTTCCAACAACATAAGAGAAGACTCTACACATGGACATCACCAGATGGTCAACACCAAAATCAGATTGATTATATTCTTTGCAGCCAAAGATGGAGAAGCTCTATACAGTCAGCAAAAACAAGACCGGGAGCTGACTGCGGCTCAGCTCATAAACTCCTTATTGCCAAATTCAGAATTAAATTAAAGAAACTAGGGAAAACTACTAGACCATTCAGGTATGACCTAAATCAAATCCCTTATGATTATACAGGATCATATAGAAGTGAGAAATAAGATTTAAGGGACTAGATCTGATAGAGTGCCTGATGAACTATGGACAGAGGTTCATGACATTGTACAGGAGACAGGGATTAAGACCATCCCCATGGAAAAGAAATGCAGAAAAGCAAAATGGCTGTCTGGGGAGGCCTTAAATAGCTGTGCAAAGAAGAGAAGTGAAAAGTAAAGGAGAAAAGGAAAGATATTTCCATTTGAATGCAGAGTTCCAAAGAATAGCAAGGAGAGATAAGAAAGCCTTCCTCAGTTATCAACGCATAGAAATAGAGGAAAACAACAGAATGGGAAAGACTAGAGATCTCTTCAAGAAACTTAGAGATACCAAGGGAACATTTCATGCAAAGATGGGCTCGATAAAGGACAGAAATGGCCAAACAGAAGCAGAAGATATTAAGAAGAGGTGCCAAGAATACACAGTAGAACTGTCCAAAAAAGACCTTCACGACCCAGATAATCATGATGGTGTGATCACTGACCTAGAGCCAGATATCCTGGAAGGTGAAGTCAAGTGGGCCTTAGAAAGCATCACTACAAACAAAACTAGTGGAGGTGATGGCATTCCGGTTGAGCTATTTCAAATCCTGAAAGATGATGCTGTGAAAGTGTTGCACTCAATATGCTAGCAAATTTGAACAACTCAGCAGTGGCCACAGGACTGGAAAAGGTCAGTTTTCATTCCAATCCCAAAGAAAGGCAATGCCAAACAATGGTCAAACTACCGCACAATTACACTCATCTCACAGGCTAGTAAAGTAATGCTCAAAATTCTCCAAGCCAGGCTTCAGCAATATGTGAACCGGGAACTTCCAGATGTTCAAGCTGGTTTTAGAAAAGGCAGAGGAACCAGAGATCAAATTGCCAACATCCACTGGATCATCAAAAAAGCAAGAGAGTTCCAGAAAAACATCTATTTCTACTTTATTGACTATGCCAAAGCCTTTGACTGTGTGGATCACAATCAACTGTGGAAAATTCTGAAAGAGATGGGAATACCAGACCCCCTGACCTGTCTCTTGAGAAACCAGTATGCAGGTCAGGAAGCAACAGTTAGAACTGGACATGGAACAACAAACTCGTTCCAAATAGGAAAAGGAGTACATCAAGGCTGTATATTGTCACCCTGCTTATTTAACTTATATGCAGAGTATATCATGAGAAATGCTGGGCTGGAAGAAGCACAAGCTGGAATCAAGATTCCTGGGAGAAATATCAATAACCTCACATATGCAGACGATACCACCCTTATGGCAGAAAGTGAAGAGGAACTAAAAAGCTTCTTGATGAAAGTGAAAGAGGAGACCGAAATAGTTGGCTTAAAGCTCAACATTAAGAAAACTAAGATCATGGCATCTGGTCCCACCACTTCATGGGAAATAGATGGGGAAACAGTGGCTGACTTTATTACTGGGGGCTCCAAAATCACTGCAGATGGTGATTGCAGCCATGAAATTAAAAGACGCTTACTCCTTGGAAGGAAAGTTATGACCAACCTAGATAGCATATTGAAAAGCAGAGATGTTACTTTGCCAACAAAGTTCTGTCTAGTCAAGGCTATGGTTTTTCCTGTGGTCATGTATGGATGTGAGAGTTGGATTGTGAAGAAAGCTGAGTGCTGAAGAATTGATGCTTTTGAACTGTGGTGTTGGAGAAGATGCTTGAGAGTCCCTTGGACTGCAAGAAGATCCATCCAGTCCATTCTAAAGGAGACCAGTCCTGGGTGTTCATTGGAAGGACTGATGTTGAAGCTGAAACTCCAATACTTTGGCCACCTCAGGCAAAGAGTTGACTCATTGGAAAAGACCCTGATGCTGGGAAGGGTTGAGGGCAGGAGGAGTAGGGGACAACAGAGGATGAGATGGCTGGATGGCATCACCGACTCGATCGTCATGGGTTTAGGTAAACTCCGGGAGTTGGTGATGGACAGGGAGTCCTGGTGTGCTGCGATTCATGGGGTCGCAAAGTCGGACACTACTGAGCAACTGAACTGTACTGAACTGAGGCAGGATTATTAGCCCATTTTTCCAGGCAAGGAAACTAAGGTAGAGAGAAAACATACAACTTAACAAAGAAAGTTGCTAGTAATAGTGGGAAGAGCTAGAATTCAAACCCAGGCAGTTCAGATGCTCAATCCACACTCTTGACCACTACCCTGTGTTAAATTATAATGTGTCGTTTAATTGTACAGTAACCCACCAAGATATATATTGACTTACCCACTTTGAAGATTAACAAAATGAAATCCAAAGAAGACAGGAAATATCTTCAGTCACAGATATGATTAAGTGGTAATGCTCAACTTCACACCCAGGTCCATCAGACTCCATTAAACATTATTTTATATGCTTGTGCTCTTGAGATCAACACAAGTGTGTTCAAAGGCTGAAAGTGAAGTGAAAGTCACTCAGTCATGTCTGACTCTTTGCGACCCGTGGACTAAACAGTCCATGGAATTCTCCAGGTCAGAATACTGGAGTGGGAAGCTTTTCCCTTCTCCAGGAGATCTTCCCAACCCAGGTGTCGCAACCAGGTCTCCCGCACTGCAGGCAGATTCTTTATCAGTTGATCCACAAGGGAAGCTATGGGAATTAAATAAGACCGTGCATATGTTTTATAAATGCTAAATATACCATAATGATGTTGGATTGAATTTCCTGTGAACACAGTCTTTTGTCACCACCATGCCTATTAACATTAAACAAATAGTCTCTAAATTTTAATCCTATACGTCTATTGGTCTGTTTGTTGGTCTTAAAATGTAATAGTTCATGTATAAATTCAATATATGCATTACTATACTAATAAATCATGAGTCTGTCACATATTAGCTAGTTGTTCCTATGCCAGTTTCTTATCCTATCTGTTCTTCAGCTTCCTAATTCTTTAAATGGGGACAATAGTATATATATATTAGGTGCTGTGAGAGTTAAGCTAATTAATAGAAGTAGAGCATTTGTAACAGTACCTGGTACACAAGAAAGTGCATAAAACACCAAAATTAACTGTGATTGTGTCTATAAGAAAATATACAAAAATAAACTTTAAAGAAAATGAGAAATATGAGCTAAATAAATTTTATTTTAGTGTACTGATTAATGATATAAACTTTCCTGTCTTACCTAAAACTTTAGCAAGAAAGTATAATTGAACATGTACCACTGCTTTTTAAAGCCTGGGTATAAAACTTTGTGAAACAGTGGTTTGATGGCTTGGTTCTAAATCTCTTTTGGTTTTTAATAGCTGTCTAATTGAAAAATATACATCACAAAGAAACACAGGTCCTTATGGAAAAGTATATCCATATACAAGTCTTGGGGCTTCTCTGATAGCTCAGTTCGTAAAGAATCTGCTTGCAATGCAGGAGACCCCAGTTCGATTCCATGGTCAGGAAGATCCCCTGGAGAAGGGATAGGCTACCCACTCCAGTATTCTTGGGCTTCTCTTGTGACTCAGCTGGTAAAGAATTTACCTGCAATGTGGGAGACCTGGGTTTGATCCCTGGGTTGGGAAGATGCCCTGGAGAAGGAAAAGGCTACCCACTCCAGTATTTTGGCCTGGAGAATTCCATGGACTGTATAGTCCATGGGGTCACAAAGAGTTGGACACGATTGGGCAACTTTCACTTTCATATAAGTCTTATATTTGATCAATGAATTTCCATCTTCTATAATGTTAATCTCTTTTTTTACAAATTAAAAAAGGTATTTAGTATTTATATTTTCTACAGATGACCTTAAAGCCTACCTGAAGTATTCATTTGGACAGTTTTTTAGGAAATTAGAAAATGCATTTTCAAAGCATTATTAACATTGAAATATGAGAGTTTTACAGGTAAAATGAATCAGTCTTAATCAGGAACAAAAGCCCCATAGTGATGGAAATTTTTTTTATATATGCTTTCAAAATACTTTCTCCAAAGCATGAGGTTTCTTGTTTTTTTTTTTTTTTAAGCCATTATTTTCTCATTTATTGTCAAAAATGTCACTTTTATTTCAAAAAGATTGGTTAAGTGGGCATATTTTGTCCAAAAAAATTGGTGCTAGATAACACAGCACCAATAGCTATTGCTTTTAGCTCACAATATATCCAAGAAAGAGTTCAAACCCAGAGGGGCTATGCTTTTCTTCCATTGTTTCATTGTTGTTAGTATTGACCTAAATTGTTAGGGTCATCTTGACCAGTAGATTCTTTGCAGAAAATATTTTAAGTCACTTGCACATTTTAAGAGTGTTCATTTATCATAATCAGTAATGCAGTGTATAAATCCATTTGACCAAGAACATGTAAACTAGAACATATCACTGTATGTTCAGAATAAGGAGGCCATCAATAACTCTGAGTCACAGAGCTCACACTTTCCTTGCAAACCATTGACACAGAATCACCCACTCTCGTGACTGAGTGACAGAGCCAGTATCGATCATATATTCAATACTAGCAAAGTTTGGTGTATTTCTATTTTCTCAAGATTAAAAACTAAATAGAAATTGGAGTTCTAAAACCTGGTGCCTCAGTGGTAAAAATAATCCGTGTGCCAATGCAGGAGACACTACTTCAATCCCTTGTGGGCAAGAGCCCCTGGAGAAGAAAACGGTAACCCACTCCAGCGTTCTTGCCTGGGAAATCCCACGAACAGAGGAGCCTGGCAGCCTACAGTGCACAGGGTCACAGAGAGTCAGACATGACAGCGCCTAAACAACAACAAAACGTTTTCTTCAGGCACCTTAAGGGACAACCTTGCACATCCCTAGAATGTACACACCCTATATTGGAAATGACTGCACTAAGCTGTCTCATGCCAACAGTGACACCACATGGTCACCAAGGAATAACACAATTTATGTTTTTTCCCAGACCTCTATTCTTCCCATTAAAGAGACTCAAGCACTCACAGCTTGCTTCTTTCGACTGAAAGATAAACTCCCCAGGTCGGTAGGTGCCCAATATGCTACTGGAAGAGTGGATAAATAACTCCAGAAAGAGTGAAGAGACGATCCAAAGCGAAAAAAATGCCCAGTTGTGGATGTGACTGGTGATGGAAGTAAAGTCCGATGCTGTAAAGAAGAATATTGCATAGGAACCTGGAATGTTAGATCCATGAATCAAAATAAAATTGGAAGTGGTTAAACAGGAGATGGCAAGATTGAATATCAGCATTTAAGGAATCAGCGAACTAAAATGGACTGAAATGGGCAAATTTAATTCAGATGACCATTATATCTACTACTGTGGGTTAGAATCTCTTAGACGAAATGGAGTAGCCCTTATAGTCAAAAAAGAGTCCAAAATGCAGTACTTGGGTGCAATCTCAAAAATGACAGAATTATCTCTGTTTGTTTCCAAGGCAAGTTTATTTCAGTTCAGTCGTGTCTGACTATTTGTAACCCCATGGACTGCAGCACGCCAGGCTTCCCTGTCCATCCCCAACTTCTGGAGCTTGCTCAAACTCATGTTCATCGAGTCGGTGATGCCATCCAACCATCTTATCCGCTGTTGTCCCTTTCTCCTCCTGCCTTCAATCTTTCCCAAAATCAGGGTCTTTTTCAATGAATCTTTTCCAAGGCAAACCATTCAATATCACAGTAATCCAAGTCTATACTCCAACCACTAATGCCAAAGAAGATGAAGTTGAACAGTTCTATGATAACCTGTAAGATCTTCTAGAACTAACACCGAAAAAAGATGTCCATTTCATCATAGGGGACTGGAATGCAAAATAGGAAGTGAAGAGATACCTGGAGTAACAGGCAAGTTTGGCCTTGGAGTTCAAAATGAAGCAGGGCAAAGGCTAATAGAGTTTTGCCAAGAGAAAGCACTGGTAAACACCCTCTTCCAACAACACAAGAGACAACTCTATGCAGGGACATCACCAAATGCTCAATACTGAAATCAGATTGATTATATATATTTTTTTCACCCAAAGATGGAGAAGCTGTATAGAGTCAGCAAAAATAAGACCGGGGGCTGACTGTGGCTCAGATCACGAACTCCTTATTGAAAAATTCAGACTTAAATTGAAGAAAATAGGGAAAACCACTAGACTATTCAGGTATGACCTAAATCAAATCCCTTAGAATTATACAGTGGAAGTGACAAATAGATTCAAGACATTAGATCCAAAAGACAGAGTACCTGAAGAACTACAGACAGAGGTTCATGACATTGTACAGGAGGCAGTGATCAAGATCATCCTCAAGAAAAAGAAATGCAAAAAGGCAAAATGTTTGTCTGAGGAGGTCTTACAAATAGCTGAGAAAAGAAGAGAAATGAAAGGCAAAGGAGAAAAGGAAAGCTATAGCAAGGAGAGATAAGAAAGCCTTCCTCAGTGATCAATGCAAAGAAATAAAGGAAAACAATAGAATGGGAAAGACTAGAGATCTCTTCAAGAAAATTAGAGATACCAAGGAACATTTCATGCAAAGATGGGCACAATAAAGGGCAGAAATGGTATGGACCTAAAAGAAGGAGAAGATATTAAGAAGAGGTGGCAAGAATACACAGGAAAAAATTGTATAAAAAGGTCTTAATGACCCAGAAAACCACGATGGCATGATCACTCTCCTAGATCCAGACATTCTGGAATGCAAAGTCAAGTGGGCCTTAGGAAGCATTACTATGAACAAAGCTAGTGGAGGTGATGGAATTCCAGTTGAGCTATTTCAAATCCTAAAAGGTGATGCTGTGAAAGTGCTGCACTCAATACGCCAGCAATTTGGAAAACTCAGAATGGCCACAGGACTGGGAAAAGGTCAGTTTTTATTCCAATCCCAAAGAAAGACAATACCAAAAAATGTTCAAACTATGGAAGAAGTGCACTCATCTCACACAGTAGCAAAGCAATGCTCAAAATTCTTCAAACCACACTTCAACAGTACGTGAACTGAGAACTTGCAGATTTCAAGCTGGGTTTAGAAAAGGCAGAGGAATCAGAGATCAAATTGCCAACATCCACTGGATCATAGCAAAAGCAGGAGAATTCCAGAAAAACATCTACTTCCACTTTATTGACTATGTCAAGGGCTTTGCATGTGTGGATCACAACAAACTGGAAAATACTTCAAGAGGTAGGAATACCAAACAACCTGACCTGTCTCCTGATAAATCTGTATGCAGGTGAAGAAGCAACAATTAGACCTGACATGGAACAATGGACTGGTTCCAAATTGGGAAAGGAGTATGTCAAGGCTGCATATTGTCACCCTGCTTATTTAACTTATATGCAGAGTACATCTTATGAAATGCAGGGCTGGATGAAGCACAAGCTGTAATCAAGATAGGCAGGAGAAATATCAATAACCTCAGATATGCAGATGATACCACTCTAATGGCAGAAAGTCAGAGGAAGTAAAGAGCCTCTTGATGAAAGTGAAAAAGGAGTGAAAAAGCTGGCTTAAATCTCAACATTCATAAAACTAAGCTCATGGCATCTGGTCCCATCACTTGCAGAGAGATGGGAAACAATGGAAACAGTGAGAGACTTTATTTATGGGCTTCAAAAATCATTGAAGATGGTGACTGCAGCCCTGAAATTAAAAGATGTTTGGTCCTTGGAAGAAAAATCTATGACCAACATGCTGCTGCTGCTGCTGCTGCTGCTAAGTCTCTTCAGTTGTGTCTGACTCTGTGCAACCCCATAGACAGCAGCCCACCAGGCTTCCCCGTCCCTGGGATTCTCCAGGCAAGAACACTGGAGTGGGTTGCCATTTCCTTCTCCAATGCATGAAAGTAAAAAGTGAAAGTGAAGTTGCTCAGTCATGTCCGACTCTTAGCAACCCCATGGACTGCAGCCTACCAGGCTCCTCCGTCCATGGATTTTCCAGGCAAGAGTACTGGAGTGGGGTGCCACTGCCTTCTCCAAGTTGAAAAGCAGAATCATTACTTTGCCAACAATAGTTCATCTAGTCAAAGCTATGGTTTTTCCAGTAGTCATGTATGGATGTGAGAGTTGGACCATAAAGAAAGCTGAGCATCAAAGAACTGATGCTTTTGAACTGTGGTATTGGAGAAGACTCTTGAGAATCCGTTGGGCTGCAAAGAGATCCAACCGGTCAATCCTAAAGGAAATCAGTCCTGACTATTCATTGGAAGGACTGATGCTGAAACTGAAACTCCAATAATTTGGCCACCTAATGGGAAGAACTGATTCATTAGAAAAGACCTGATGCTGAGAAAGACTGAAGGCAGGAAGAGAAGGGGATGACAGAAGATGAAATGGTTCAATATCATCACCAACTTGATGGACATGAGTCTGAGCAAGCTCCAGGAGTTGGTTTTGAACAGGGAGGCCTGGTGTGCTGTAGTCCATGGGGTCACAAAGAGTAGGACACGGCTGAGCAACTGAACTGAACTGAAAAATTAATCATTCCTCATAAGCATAAAGATAGTCATTAGTCATATGCCAGAGAGAGAAACTATCCATTTTCATCTAAAATTACACAATGAAAAGTGAAAATGAATGTGTTAGCCGCCTAGGTGTTTCTAGCTCTTTGCGACCCCATGGACTGTAGCCTGCCAGACTCATCTCCATGGTATTCTCCAGGCAAGAATATTGCAGTAGGTTGTCACTTCCTTCTCCAGGGGAATCTTCCCCTCTCAAGAAGGACAGTGCAGGTGGATTATTTATCATCTGAGCCACCGGAGGAGCCCCAAAAGTAAACAGTAAATACCACTATTCTCAATTTCAAAAGCTTTTGTAGATTTTTGAATGGCTCCTTCAGAATTTCTCTTTTTTCTTTAAACTTCTACCCACTTCTTCATCTTCTCCTAATTGGTATCTGTTTGCCTTAAACATTAACTTTCAAGAGATGTTTTTCCATCTTTTTCCTATTCAACTTTGATACCATTCTGTTTCTGTATATTTTGGTTCCTGGCAAGATGGAGTAAGCACAATCCACTCTTCCTCTCCCACTAAATGCAGCTGTAAAACCTGGACAGAATGTGTGAAACAGCTACTTGAGTACCCTGAGAAATGAATAGTAATGGGAAGACTGGCAAAGAAAATTTGAAGTACCACCAAGGCAAAAATTACCACGTGGCAATTTATTCATTCTTTTTTCCTTCAGTATCAACCAGCCTGAATACAGTGTAGCCTGAAACCCAGAAATTAGAATCAGTATGAACAGAGAACTCCAGAAGAAGCCCTTGGATCTGCCTCAAGGAGTGAAAAGAGAAGTCTAACACTGAAATAAGAGTGTGCAATTTTTCCTCATTATTATTATTTCTTTTCTGGGTTTTCTCATCCCCCAGACCCCAAGCAATGCCAGGGTAGCATCAGCATCTTTGGGAGCCCACTGAGTGGGCAGTGTTGGGAGTCCTTCTCTGATGGATAGAACTGTAATTTCTAGAAGGTGGGGTGACTTCCCTTGATTTTCACTCTCTCTCTGCTCTCTCAGCAGTTGGCCCTGGATGTGGATATAGGCATGAATATGTGCAGCAGGGCAGGATTAATGAAAAGCTTCAGTTTTCTAGCTAAGGGAGCAAAAGGGGGACACCCAGGAAATAAGAATCCATAGATGGCAGAGGAAGGAGACCAAAATGTGACCCTGTAAAGTTACTCATGAACTCCTAAGTGTCACCCCTGTCTGTCCATGCCTGGATGTGATCTTAATCGCATTTAAAGAATTTAAGAAGGGAACAGACTGGCAGGCCACTGCTTAAGTTGCAGGCTGACCCCTGGGGGGCGCATTGGAACTGCAAAGTCTAAAATCTGAGCTGACTCTGGAACTACAGACCACAAAAGGGAGATTGGAACTTGTAGCCTGAAGCTAACCAGGTCACTTGCCTGATAAAACAAGAATATCTATGTTTTCACAGGATTTAAGTGAGGTCGAAAGTCTCCCAATATAACATATGAAATGTGCAGGATATTGTACAATTCAAGATTACTCAGCTTATGAAGACCTAGGAAATCCTCCATCCACTAAGAAAAGACCATCAACAGACAGCGACCTCAAGATGATACAGGGTTATGAGCTGCATTGCGTGCCCCCAAAACTCATGCACTGAAGTCCCAACCACCAGTACCTCTGGATGTGACTATATTTGGGGATATATAGCCTGCCAGGCTCCTCTGTCCATGGGATTTCCCAGGAAAGAATACTGGAGTGGGCTGTCATGCCCTTCTCCAGGGGTTCTCCCCAACCCAGGGGTAGAACCCAGGTCTCCTGCATTGCAGGCAGATTTTTACCATCTGAGCTACCTGGTAAGCCCTGTTTGGAGACAGAGTCTTCACAAAGGAGATTAAATTTAAAATAAGACCATTGGGGTTGGCTCTAATTCAATCTACTTGGTGTCCTTAAGCTGCTGCTGCTGCTAAGTCACTTCAGTCGTGTCCGACTCTGTGCGATCCCATAAACGACATACCACCAGGCTCCCCCTTCCCTGGGATTCTCCAGGCAAGAACACTGGAGTGGGTTGCCATTTCCTTCTCCAAAGCATGAAAGTGAAAAGTGAAAGTGAAGGTACTCAGTCGTGTCTTACTCTTAGCGACCCCATGGACTGCAGTCCACCAGGCTCCACCGTCCATGGGATTTTCCAGGCAAAAGTGCTGGAGTGGGGTACCATTGCCTTCTCTGGTGTCCTTATAAGGAAGAGAAAATTCAGACACACAGAGAGACACAAGGGATGCCTATGTACAGAGAAAGACCACGTGAGACACAGTAAGAAGCAGCTGTCTGTAAGGCAGGGAGACACCAAACCTGCTGGTAGTGCCTTAACCTTGGACGTCCAGCACCAGAACTTTGAGAAAATTAATTTCTGTTGTTTAAAGCACCCAGTCTATGCTATTTTGTTAGAGTAAACTAAGCAAAGTCACACACGCTGATTGTAATTTTCTAGCCCAAGACTGTAAAAAAAAGAAACAGCTATTTTTAAAATGTCACAACAAGCAATAGCAAATATTCTAGAAATGACTTGAAAAATAGGAAATCTCAGCAGAGAAATAAAAAGACTGGAATGGAAATTTTAGAAATATAAAGTACAATAAACAAATATATATATATATATATATATATATATATACACATATATACACACACTCACTAGATGGACACTGAGATGACAGAGAAAACAGTGAACCTGAAAATAGATCAAGAGAACTCATCCACTCTAAACAACAAAGAGAAAGGAGACTGAATAAAAATTAACTAAGTCACAGGGACCTGTGAGGCAAAAATAAAAAGCAAAAATCCTAAAATTAAGGTCCCTTGAGTCCCAAAATTAGAGGAGGAGGAGGATGGTGCTAAAAATACTGGGGGAAATAATGGCTTTAAAAATCCCCAAGTCTTTAGCAAAATACTTAAACCTACAGATTCAAGAAATCAAGCAAAACTCTGACAGGAGAAACTCAAAGAAATCCACACATAGGCATATCATAATCAAACTTAACAAACAAACAAAAAAATCTTTAATGCAGCCAGAGAGGAATAATGCCTAATATCTTACCTACAGGAGAACAATTCAAATGACAGATTTCTCATCAGAAACCATAGAACATAGAAGAACAGGAGTTCTTACACATGATACAAAAAGCATGACTCATTAAAAAATTATAAGCTGAACTTCATTAAAATTGAAAACTCTGCAAAAGACATTATTCAGTGATTGAAGAGACAAGCTACAAACTAGAAGAAAGTATTTTCAAATTAGATATCTGACAAGAAGGTATGTAGATATAGATATAAAGAACTCTCTAAAAAATCAACAATAAAAAAACAAAAAACACAATTTAAAAAACTGGACAAAAGAACAGGTACTTCCTTAAAGATACAGCTGTGGCAAATATGCATATGAAAAAGATGTTCAACATAATAGCCAATAGAGAAATGCAAATTTAAAATATAAAATGCCACTCCAAACCTATTACAATGGCTAAAATAACTTTTTTTTTTTTTAATACTGATGATACTAAGCACTTGTGAGTATGTGGAGCAACTGAAACTCTTGCATATTGCAGGAGGACAGAAAAAGATACATGCACTTCGGAAAACAGTT
Source organism: Bos mutus (assembly GCF_027580195.1). Lineage (NCBI taxonomy): Eukaryota > Metazoa > Chordata > Mammalia > Artiodactyla > Bovidae > Bos > Bos mutus. The sequence goes on along the minus strand of NC_091630.1, from coordinate 68,249,462 downwards.
TGGCAGTTTCTCATACATTTAAGCATATATGTATCATCTGAGTCAGTAGGTCTACTCCTGGGTATTTCCTCTTGAGAAATAACAACTTGTGTTTACAGGAAAATCTATATGTGAATACTAATTCTCAACTGCCCAAAACTGGAAACAACCCAAATGCCCTTCAACTCGCAGTTGGATAAACAAACTATAGCATACTGACACAATGAAATACTACATAAAATTAAAAAGAAACAAACGATTGATACAGGCAACCACATGGATAGACCTCAAAAAAAAAACAAAAACAAAAACCCCAAAAGATGCCATTTATATAACAATCTCGAAGTGACAAAGTTACAGTGATGAAGAAAAAAAATAGATAAGTGTTTATCAGGGTTAGGGATGGGGGTGTTGTTTTAAAGGGATATCACAAAGAAGTTTTGGGGTCACTATAACCATTCTGTATCCTGATTGTGGAGGTAGTTACATAAATCATGCATAAATATTATTTTGTTTTATTTGGTTATTCATTTAGTAACATCACTTTTCCAAACTCTATATTGCAAGTTATCAGTTACACTGTTGGAAAAAATGAGCCTTTGACAACTAGCCTAGAAATCTAAATATAGCTTATCTCAATAGTTTTCAATTCAGTCACTCAGTCCTGTCTGATTCTTTGCAACCCCATGGACTGTAGCACGCCAGGCCTCCCTGTCCATGATCAACTCCTATAGTTTACTCAAACTCACATCCATTGAGTTGGTGATGCCATAAACCCATCTCATCCTCTATTGTCCCCTTCTCCTCTGGCCTTCAGTCTTCAACCCAGCATCAGGGTCTTTTCCAATGAGTCAGTTTTTTGCATCAGGTGGCCAAAGTATTAGAGTTTCAGCTTCAGCATCAGTTCTTCCAATGAATATCCAGGACTTATTTCCTTTAGAATGGACTGGTTAGATCTCCTTGCTGTCCAAGGGACTCTCAAGAGTCTTCTCCAACACCATGGTTGAGAAGCATCACTTCTTCAGTGCTCAGCTTTCTTTATAGGCCAACTCTTACATCCATACATGACTACTGGAAAAACCATAGCTTTGACTAGACCAACCTTTGTTGGCAAAGTAATGTCTCTGGTTTTAATATGTTGTCTAAGTTGGTCATGACTTTTCTTGTAATAAGCAAGCATCTTTTAATTCCATGGTTGCAGTCACCACCTACAGTGATTTTGGAGCCCAAAAAAATAAAGTCTGACACTGTTTCCACTGTTTCCCCATCTATTTGCCATGAAGTGATGGGACCAGATGCCATGATCTGAGTTTTTTGAATGCTGAGTTTTAAGCCAGATTTTTCACTCTCCTCTTTCATCGAGAAGCTCTTTGGTTCTTCTTCACTTTCTGCCATAAGGGTGGTGTCATCTGCATATCTGAGATTATTGCTATTTCTCCCAGCAATCTTGATTCCAGCTTGTGCTTCATCCAGCCCAGTGTTTCTCATGAGGTACTCTGCATCTAAGTTAAATAAGCAGGATGACAGTATACAGCCTTAACGTACTCCTTTCCCAATTTGGAACCAATCTGTTGTTCCATGTCCAAATCTAACTATTGCTTCCTGACCTGTATACAGATCTCTCAAGGAGGCAGGTCAGGTGGTCTGGTATTCCCATCTCTTGAAGAATTTTCCACAGTTTGTTGTGATCCATACATGCAAAGGCTTTGGCATAGTCAATAATGCAGAAGTAGATGTTTTTCTGGAATGCTCTTGCTTTTTTGATGATCCAGAGGATGTTTTCAATTTGATATCTTGTTCCTCTGCCTTTTCTAAATTCAGTTTGAACATCTGGAAATTCTCTGTTCACGTACTGTTGAAGCAGTACATGAAATTTCCAGAAGTACTTGGAGAATTTTGAGCATTACTAGTGTGTGAGATGAGTGCAATTGTGCAGTAGTTTGAGCATTCTTTGGCATTGTCTTTCTTTGGGATTGGAATGAAAACTGATCTTTTCCAGTTCTGTGGCCACTGCTGAGTTTTCCAAAGTTGCTGGCATATTGAGTGCAGCACTTTCACAGCATCATCTTTCAGGATTTGAAACAGCTCAACTGGAATTCCATCACCTCCACTAGTTTGTTCACAGTGATGCTTCCTAAGAACCACTTGACTTCAAATTCTAGGATGTCTGGCTCTAGTTGAGTGATCACACCATTGTAGTTATCTGGGTCATGAAGATCTTTTTTGTACAGTTCTTCTGTGTATTTTTGCCACCTCTTCTTAAGATCTTCTCCTTCTGTTAGGTCCATACCGTTTCTGTCCTTTATTGTGCTCATCTTTGCATGAAATGTTCCTTTGGTATCTTTAATTTTCTTGAAGAGATCTCTAGTCTTCCCCATTCTATTGTTTTCCTCTATTTCTTTGCATTGATCACTGAGGAAGGCTTCCTTATCTCTCCTTGCTATTCTTTGGAACTCTGCATTCAAATGGGTATATCTTTCCTTTTCTCCTTTGCCTTTTGCTTCTCCTCTTTTCTCAGCTATTTGTAAGGCCTCCTCAGACAATCATCTTGCCTTTTTGCACTTTTTTTCCTTGGGGATGGTCTTGATCCCTGCCTCCTGCACAATGTCAGTAACCTCTGTCTATAGTTCTTCATGCACTCTATCAGATCTAATCCCTTGAATTTATTTGTCACTTCCACTGAATAAATGAAAGGGATTTGATTTAGGTCATACCTGAATGGTCTAGTGGTTTTCCCTACTTTCTTCAATTTAAGTCTGAATTTTTCAATAAGGAATTCATGATTTGAGCCACAGTAGCTCCCAGTCTTGTTTTTGCTGACTGTGTAGAGCTTCTCCATCTTTGGCTGCAAAGAATATAATCAGTCTGACTTCGTTATTGACCATCTGGTGATGTCCACGTGTAGAGTCTTCTCTTGCGTTGTTGGAAGAGGGTGTTTGCTATGACCAGTGCGTTCTCTTAGCAAAACTCTATTAGCCTTTGCCCTGCTTTATTCTGTACTCCAAGGCCAAATTTGCCAGGTATTTCTTGACTTCCTACTTTTGCATTCCAGTCCCCTATAATGAAATGGACATATTTTTTGGTGTTAGTTCTAGAAGGTCTAGTAGGTTTTCATAGAACTGTTCAACTTCAGTTTCTTCAGCATTACTGGTCAGGGCATAGACTTGGATTACTGTGATATTGAATGGTTTGCCTTGGAAGCGAACAGAGATCATTCTGTTGTTTATGAGATTGCATCCAAGTACTGCATTTTGGACTCTTTCATTGACTGTGATGACTACTCCATTTCTTCTAAGGGATTCTTGCCCACAGTAGTAGATATGGTGGTCATCTAAGTTCACCCATTCCAGTCCATTTTACTTCACTGATTCCTAAAATGTCAATGTTCATTCTTGCCATCTCCTGTTTGACCACTTCCAATTTGCCTTGATACATGTACCTAACATTCCAGGTTCCTATGCAATATTGTTCTTTACAGCATCGGACTTTACTTCCATCACCAGTCACATCCACAACTGGGTGTTGTATTTGCTTAGGCACCATCTCTTCATTCTTTCTGGAGGTATTTCTCCACTGATCTCCAGTAACATATTGGGTACCTACCGACCTGGGGAGTTCATCTTTTAGTATCATATCTTTTTGCCTTTTCATCCTGTTCATGGGGTTCTCGAGGCAAAAATACTCAAGTGGTTTGCCATTCCTTTCTCCAGTGGATCATATTTTGTCAGAACTCTCTACCATGATCTGCCCATCTTGGGTGGCCCTATGTGGCATGGCTCATAGTTTCACTGAGTTAGATAAGGCTGTGGTCCATGTGATCAGAGTGGTTAGTTTTCTGTGATTGTGGTTTTCAGTCTGTCTGCTCTCTGATGGAGAAGGATAAGAGGCTTATGGAAGCTTCCTGATGGGAAAGACTGACAGAGGGGTAACTTGGGTCTTGTTCTGTTGGGCAGGGCCATGCTCAGTATGTGGCTCAGCTGGTAAAGAGTCAGTCTGCAATGTGGGAGACATCCTTGGGTTGGGAAGATCCCCTGGAGAAGGGAAGGGCTCTCCACTCCAGTATTCTGGCCTGGAGAATTCCATGAACTTATAGTTCATGGGGTCACAAAGAGTGGGACTGAGGGACTTTCACTTTCACTACACTTTCTGATGGACAGGCCCATGCTCAGTAAATCTTTAATCCAATTTTCTGTAGATGGATAGGACCGTGTTTCCTCCTTGTTATTTACCTGGGACCAAACTACGGTGGCCAATAGTTTTAGGGGAAAACATCTTTTGTGCTTCCATTTTGCTGGATAATGAAAGATAACTACAACTCAGAAGACAAAGAAGCAAGATGAGGGATGAGGGCCAAGCTAAGACTAAGATGTAGGTAGGTAAAGAGAGTCAAGCAGAAGAGCAGATCCAAACAAGGTGAGTGGGTATGGGTTCTCCAGGAAGAAAGCAGAGACTTCCTAAGAGGGAAACCACCAGACCTGAAGGGAGTTTGAGCTTTCAGGTCAAGGCTTATTTATGTGAAAGAGGTTGAGGAGACTGTTCCAAAAGGAAAGAGATTGATCTTCTCAATTACCAAAGTTTAGTTGTACAACTCTACCCCCGTTGTTTCAGACACTTCAGGCTGTTATCACAGAATACAATAGACTGGGTGGCTTCTAAACAGCCAAAACGTATCTGTCACAGTTCTAGAGGCTGGGAAGTCCATGCTATGGCTCCAGAAGATTCAGTATCTGTTGAAAGCCTGGCTCCTGATGCTCAAAAGACACCTCACTGCATCCTCCCCTGGTGGAAGGGATGCAGGAGCTTCACTTTTCACTTTCATGCATTGGAGAAGAAAATGGCAACCCACTCCAGTGTTCTTTCCTGGAGAATCCCAGGGACGGCAGAGCCTGGTGGGCTACCATCTATGGGGCTGCACAGAGTCGGACACGACTGAAGCGACTTAGCAGCAGCAGCAGTATAACAAACTAATCCATTCATGAGGGCCCTGCCATCATGACCTAATCACTTCCCAAAGGCCCCACCTAAAACCATCACCAGCCCCATTAGGATTTCAACATATGAATCTAGGGGGGACACAAGCATCAGTAGTTATGGTAAATTCTAGAAACACTTTTAAAATCACAAATATATCATGTGCAGTTAGGATTTCAACAGAAGAATTTGAGGGGCCACAGGCATCAACTATAAGGTGAATCCTAGAAACAAAGCTTTTTTTTAACCACAGATAAATAAACATATATATGCATATATAAACACACACACATACACATGCATTGTTGTTGTTCAGTCGCTAAGTCCTGTCTGACTCTTTGCAACCCTGTGGACTACAGCTGCCGAGCTTCACTATAATATATGCATTACGTGTATATATGGGCTTCCCTGGTGGCTCAGATGGTAAAGAATCCGCCTGCAATGTGAGAGACCTGGGTCCAATCCCTGGGTTGGGAAGATCACCTGGAGAAAGGAATGTGTACCCAGTCCAGTATTCTTGCCTAGAAAATTCCATGGACATAGGAGACTGGCAGGCTACAGTCCATGGGGTTGCAAAGAGATGGACACGACTGAGCAACTTTCACTTTCATGTAAATATATATATATATATATATATATATATATAATATGCAGTTAGGATTTCAACCTATGACTTTTGCGGGTACACACACACATCAGTAGTTATGGTAAATCTAGAAACAACATGTTTTTTTTAACCACAGACAGATAAACATAGGTATACACATACACATATACACACTTACATATGCACACAAATATACGTAATATACACAGTACATGCCAGGTGGGTGAGGACCACATGGTCTGGAGCAGAAGGGTTGGATGCGCAGAAGCACCTACCTACCCTGGGATCTGAGGGAGATCCATCCTGCTGGGACTGTTCTCAAAGTGTTAAGCAAGTTGAGAGCAATGCTTGGGAAGAAGCTGCTAATCTTCCAAGCAAGGTCCTTGGGAAGTACTCCAGAGGCCTTGGTCCAGTCCACAGTCTGGCAAGACTTTGAGGGCCCGAGTGGAAAATCAGACAGTAAAGAGCGATTTGTCACAGGGGCTATTGTCATAGTCCACATCACGGAGGGAACAACCTGTGACCAGGGGCCATAGGATACAGCAAAACCCCAGCAGAAATGGTATAGATCACGCGCAGACTGTCAATTTCTTAGGAACATCCAGAGGGCATGACTGAAGGTTGACCCTGGGGCTAGACCAGACAATGAGGCTCCTTGCCCTCCTCTGGCCTTGAAATATACACCCACAGGTCCTTCCCACAGTGGGAGCCATTTTCAAAGAGGCAGTTTTGAGAGAGTGCGGTGACATTGAGACTCTTTAAATTGTTAAAACCTCTCTATAAAGTTGAGATTTTGAAGAGCAGGGGTGGAGATCTCGCAAGGATGAGAAAGTAGCATGTGATCATATTTTGTATGAATAAAAATATTTGTAGTTGAAATATGTTGTTGTTATTGTTCAGCTGCTAAGCTGTGTCTGACTCTTTTGCAGCCCTATGGACTGTATCCTGCCAGGCTTCTCTGTCCATGGGATTTCTCAGGCAAGAACACTGCAGTGGGTTGCTATTTCCTCCTCCAGGAAATCTTCCCCACTCAGGGATTGAACCCACATCTCCTGCGGTGCAGGGGAATTCTTTACCATGGAGCCACCACAGAAGCCCATAAAAGAAACATATTCATATAATTAAAATTATAATAGAAGTTGACATTCATTACAAGTCTATCATGTATTTAAAATATGTAAGTTCACTAGCACTCTTCCATTCAAACAGTGGAGTCTAAATTCCTTCATCTTGAATATGGGCTGGACTTAGTGACTTGTTTTCAACAAATAAACGTGCTGTATCAGTATCAGTTCAGTTCAGTTGCTCAGTCATGTCCGACTCTTTGCACCCCATGGACTGCAGTATGCCAGGCTTCCCTGTCTATCACCAACTCCCAGAGCTTGCTCAAACTCATGTCCCTCAAGTTGGTGATGCCATCCAGCCATCTCATCCTCTGTTGTCCCCTTCTCCTCCTGCCTTCAATCTTTCCCAGCATCAGGGTCTTTTCCAATGAGTCAGTTCTTTGCATCAGGTGGCCAAAGTATTGGAGCTCCAGTTTCAGCATCAGTCCTTGCAAAGAATATTCAGGACTAACTTCCTTTAGGATTGACTGGTTTGATCTCCTTGCAGTTAGTCTTCTCCAACAGTACAGTTCAAAAGCATCAATTCTTCGGTGCTCAGCTTTCTTTAAAGTGCAACTCTCATATCTGTACATGACTACTGGAAAAATGTGGTGTAGGTGATGCTATTTCAGAGGTTAGATCATAAAAACTATATATCCTATGGCCCTCCACCCCTATTGTTCTGACTGGGGGATGACAGCCACCATACAATAGGCTTTTCAAGTAGCCCTGCGAAGACACTCACATGGAGAGGGAGTTATGCTCCCCATCAGTAGCCAGCACCTAGGTAAGAGGCCCATGTGAGACAACCACCTTCAAAGAGGATTATCCTGCCATAGTCAAGCCTTTACATGACTGCAGTTCCAGCCAGCATCATATTGCAACTTCATGAGAATAGCCAAGAACAGCCAAGCCAGAGCAGCCCAGCCAAGCTGTCCCTGCATTCCTAAGAAATGGAAACAGTGAAGGATAATAATTATTGCTGCTCTAAGCCATGAAGTTACACAGCATTAGATAGCTAATACAAAGCCTATATGCATCAGGCATCACATACATTATCTTATTTAATTCTCACAAAGTAGAACATCTCATTTTACAGATGAGGAACCTGCTGCCATGAATTATTGAAGAATTTATCACATGGAGCTGGTTCACAGTCCAGCTGAGGATGTTACTCAGGACAAGTTATAATATAATGTAGGTCATAAGACTTGGTGTCAGGACCTGAGAACCCAGTCATGGAAACTGGTGAGTGGTGTGTTGATCAGAAGGTGAGGCTCTTGGACAGAGGGGGAAATACCATCAAATTCAGTTGGAAGAATGGAAGGAGCTAAATTAGCAACTTCAGTAGAAAGTCTGAAGTTCAGGTCAAACTTCAGGGGAAGCCATGAGAACTTTGGCAAAGAGAAAAGCAAAGTGAGGTGAGGAAAAGGCAGAAATGAAGTGAGAAAAATGGCCATATCCTTTTAACAGCAAATGAGAGGGTACCCAGGGACAGAGTAGGAATCAGTCAAAGTGGAGTAAGAGTCTCTATCACAACGACACTGCTGCTTTTTATGTTACAGTTGCCCTGGCAATAGGATCCCCGCCTTACTGTAATGATATTTAAATGAGAAAAGTGCATGCAAATGAAGTAACTGGTGAATCTATGGGTGCTGATGCTCACATGTGTCTAGTTACCTTCACCTTATCAGGATAGCTGAGTAAAATGTGGGAGGGGTTTTGTCCCAGAAAAAGGATGCTATATATTGTCTGGAGCTGCCAAGAAGATCTTTCAGATACCATTGATCTGTTTCTTTCCCTCGTAACCCTGGATGGAGTCAGCGTTAAGTCATAAAGCTTGCAATTTCCCACCCTGGTCCATTCTGGTTTTAATCTAAAGGAAACCCTTTAAATCAGGGCTCCAACCTGACCAGCTGCTTACTCCCTGGTCGATGTAAGGGATTAGAATACTGTCGGTTCTCTGCTGTTTTGACAGCTCTGTCAGCTTTGACCATTTCTGAGAGTTGGGCTGGCCATAAAGAGTACATTTGTTTCCCTAGGCTACCATGACAAAGCACCAGACACTGGGTAACTTACAACAGCAGAAATATATTATCTCCTAGTTCTGGAGTCCAGAGTCTGAAATCAAGATGGCGGGAGGGCTGTGCTGTCTCTGAAGTCTCGTGTAGGGGGGAACCTTCCTCGACTCTTGCAAGCTTCTGGTGGTTTTCTGGCAACTTTGGGTGGTTCATGACTGCCTGCTGTAGCAATTCAACCCCTGCCTCCATTGTCACATGACCATCTTCACTATATGTGTTTGTGTGTCTTCTTATAAGGACACCTGTCATATTGGAGTAGAGCCCACTTGGCACCTGCAATCTCACAAGTCAGAGGATTGGGTGATTCCTGTCCCCAGATGGTGACTGATGGGAGCTGCCACAGCTCAATGACCACAGGGCTCACACAGCACCATGCTCAGGCCTCAGTGGCAAAAGCCTTGGCTCAGAACAATACACCATCAGTCTCTCGGGGTTTGCAGCAGTGACCAGTTTTGCTGTTAAACTGGCATACTGTCCCAGAGATAAAGTAGAAAGCGGGGGGAAAAAAAAAATTTCTAAAGGAAAAAGAAAACCCACCCCGAAGTATTATTTTGCTAACAGCCTCAACTTTGCAATAAATAAACACTGCAAATGGGAAGAAAAAGCATAAAATGAAAATAAGCTGAGTGAATCATGGCACACGCTCTGCACAGTATATAAATATTCATGTTAAATTACTTTTTACTCCAACTCCATGGTTCTCCTGTGTACACTTAGGGCTGAGTGGTTTCAGGAGGCCTTGGTTACCGACACAAACGCCTGTGACTTTGAGGAGAGCGTTGAGTAACTAAGAATGATTAGCACAAGGCTGAGTAATGTCCAATCCCAGTGTAAGCCCCCCCAGAGCTCAAGTACCCTCTCCGCATTTGGCAAAGGAACAGTAATCCATCTCTTGGTCCTTCTCAGTCAACGGAAACTGAGCTGAGGGAGAAAACGAGGAGAAAATCCTTAATCTTAGCAACAGAAGGATCTGGTATTTTAGCTGTGGAGCTTAAAGGGGAAAAAAAAAAAAAAAACGAAATCAAAACAAAAAGCCTGTTGAAAAGTTCAAATCTAGGTAACCGGTTGCTGAAAGAGTCTTTTGTGTGAGCGGGGAGATGGGCCTGTGTGGGCAAGAAGGAAGGAGGGCCAGCCAAGGAGGTGCCCTTCTTTCCTGCGTGGGGTGGGGGCGGGGGTCCCCTTCCTGTGGGGAGAACGCGGCTGCTGCGCTGCTAAGGGCTGGTACAGACTGTCACAGCGCTGACGGGCAGGCCTGCAGAGGGAGGCCAGTGTGCCCGGAGGCTCGGCTGGCTCAGGGGCCAACATTCTTGCCAGTCATTCGGCTCTGGCCTCCCAGTGACCTTGGGGCTAAACTACAGTCAATCCCAAAGGCCTTGATAAAGTTTGTCTTTCTGTGCAGCCATGAGCTGCTTCCCACCAAAAGCAACATTCTGAACTGTGAGCTGCTGGAATTTTCTTACAAAGACACAAAGAAATCTGTTGGCATCTTATTCTCTTAACTTATCCCAGCTTGTCACTACCTGGGAAAGGTATGGTGTGGGTAGTTTGTGTGTGAGTCTTTTTATACCATGTTAGGTAGTAGCCCGTGAGCAGAAATGGACCCTAGATAAACTAGATTATATTTAAGAACAGTTTGACTTTAAACTGAAGGGAGAGTTAGGGAGTTTGGGGCAGACATGTACATACATACCACCACATAGCACAGGGAACGCTGATCAGTGTTATGTGGCAAGCTGGATGGGAGGGGAGTTTGGGGCAGAACGGATACATGCATATGCATGGTTGAGTCCCTTTCCTATCCACCTGAAACCATCACAGTGTTGTTAATCAGCTGTACTCCAATATAAAAGTTGTTTGTTTTTTTTTTAATGTGTTAAATCTGGCTTTTTCCTGTGCCTCATGAATACAAATTAATTATGCTGGCCCTTCTTTCAAATAATAGGCTATAGTTCAAGGAGTTAAAACTTTTAAAGTATAGTTCAGTGTGTTTACTCCAATTAATTCAGTAAGCACTTCCTGAACGCATATTATGGAGCAGATGGTACACTCAGAGCTAAGAATGCCAACACAGCCAGGGTAGAGAAGAACAGAGACTTTGCAGTCAGACTGGATTCAAATTCTGGCTCTGCTGTTTCGAACTTTGAGAACTGTAGGTTAAAAAGTTGAAACTTTTGGTGCCTCAGTTTCTTCATCTGTAAAGTGGAGCTAACAAGGCCTCATAAGGCGGCTATGAGGATTTATTAAGATGCAAGTAGGATGCATAAAAAAACAATATCTGGAATCTAGGAATTCTTTGCAAATGTTTGCTGGTATTAAATCTCAGATGCTACCCGCAGAGAAGACAGCCTAACTGGCAAATGGAGGCCCCATTTCCTGCCCCTCCAATAACCCAAAAAACTCTTTATCCTTTCAAGAACTATTATTAAAGTGACTAGTAGTTTAAATCACACTGTCTTCAAAATAGCATGTTCACATGCTACCAAAAATGTCAGAGAAAAGCTGATAGGGACAGGTTGCAAGAAGTATCTGAACATTCTTTAGGAAAGGAGAAACAAAACTTAATTTGCCTTTTATACCAAAGACTCATCATTCCCTAACCCCTCATTGCTTCTGACAGGCCCTACTTCATGGGCTCAGCCTGAAATCACTGACAACTCTCTCACTTTTGACCTAGAACAGAGAAATACTAATAATCTTAGCTAACTTTCATTAAAAACTTGGTGCCAAGAACTGTGTTAGCCCTTAATGCCATTTCATCATTCGATCAGCTCAGCCATACCATGAATGTGTTTCTGCGGGATGTTTGCATCACACAGCCATCCCCACCCTCCTCCACTTTGTGCCCTGCCCTGGGAGGTTGGTCTGAACAGATTATGTTGCCTCCTCTCATGGCCTCCAACTTCTAGTTGGGTTGGGACAATGAGGAGCCTCAGAAGAGCAGGAATCTGGAGACAGGAGGGAAAGTCAGTTTGCCCCCTGCCTTCCGTAAAGTCATTTCTGGTGGACTAAGGTCGTGACTTTTCTCAGAAACCTTTTTCAACAACCTCTTCCCCATTTTGGTTCCTGTTCCTTCTTTCTACTAACTTTCCTACTGGCTTAGGCGTGGCCTCAGCTCTGTACTACTAACCCGGGTTCCCTTATGAGCCAGGGTGGTTTCCAAAACCTTTCACACACCTGTAATTTCTCCTTTTGTGAACAAGGCCTGTTTGAATGATCCTCATCTGAATACAGCAGCACCTATTTCCTGTTGGGATCCTGATGCATAGCTATTATTAGACTCATTTTACAGAATGGTCTAGAGCGGTAAAGCAACTCATCCAAGCCTCACAGCTAGTCAGTGGCAGAACTGGATTTCATAACCAAACCTGTCTAAATCCAGAGCCCACTTTCATAACTGCTGCACTGCAGCAGGGGCAAATAGTTCTGGACAAGGCAGGTAAGCTGGGAAGCCTGGGAGATGCAGCCTGGAGTAACTCCTGATGGAAACACGCAGCGGCTGGAATTACACAGTACAGGCAGTTTGCTTATCAGCCAACCTCTTTATCACGCAGGGAGCTAAGGCACATGAATTTGGGATGAAAGATGAACATCCTCCTCGGGACTCCTCGACCTAGAATCACCCATTGATACTGGGCAGAAAACATCTCCTGGTGCAGAGAGGCTGGGAAGGGCTGTCAGATCTCACTTACATTCAAATTCTGGCTGGGAGTCCCACTCCAGGGCTCCTTTGGCCTTTCTTTAACCGTCCCAGATGAACCATGAAAGGCTTTCCAAGGGGCAGAGGCTTACTTAAAACAGCAACCAGACCAAGACAGGCAATAATTGAATCTTTATCCAAAAGGAAAAACAGGGCCTCTTTTGCCCTTGAACATCTGATTCATTCACTAGACCCCAGGAGAATGCACAGGGGGAACTCACTGAGGATGACACTTGCATCTAAGCAGGACAGCCCTCTGGGTGCTGGCTTCTGTTCTTCCACCTAGGGAAGCTCAAAGATCTTTATTCAGGGCTGCATCGCTGAGACTTCTTCTGCAGGGGGAGTGATTCATCATCGCAGACTTCAGATTAAATGGAGAGAATTTTTAAACTTAGATAGTTATGTATACACATTTCCATAAATTGTTTTATGATAAAATAAGATGTCTAATTCCTCTGCCTAAAGCAAAACAAACAAACAAACAAAAAAGTTTAAGCGAAGACTCTCAAGTATGTTTTCTAATAGAGATGTAGCAAATAAGAAATAAAGCTTCATTAACTCTTGCCCTCCTGCACTATGAAAAATTCCTATTGTTCTAAGCAGTCATTTGAAGACTATCTCCTGTTTTTCCTACTGCCCCCAGCTCTCTCTCATTCCTGGCACCATGAATGTGCCCTGGACAGTTTAAACTAGCTCCTGGCTCTGCAGCCCAGCCTTGAAGTTGGAGTCTTCTTGCAGTTTCTCATGGACCTCTGCACAGTTTCCCAGATTGAAGCTTTTCTCTTAATGGCTTGTCCACTACCTTCAGTGAGAAATCGCTGTTAGGGCCCAAGTATCTTTCATAAATTCCCATTCAGGACCAGTAGGGGAGATCAGACTAAGGAATGCAGAGAGAAAGGAGCATGAATTTTGAACTGGGTATATGTGAAGCCAGACTGTTTTCATATTCAAAGTCACAGCCCAGAGACTTCTCAGCAGTCCTGCTGATAAACACACCCTCATTACCAGCAAAGAATCCAAAGGAGAACTGAACACCCCCTTGAAGGCGAACCAGAGCGTGTTAACTACCAGTGGTGAAACCCGCAGGGCATCGACACAGTGAGCAGCAAGTTCCACCAATTAATGAAGTGCTTCTGAGCAGTTCTGTCTACAAGGTTTCTGAAAGAAGCCACGGCTGCACCAGCTAAGGCCCCTGGGAACTGGGAACAAACTCATTCTCTGGCAGCGGGGATGCGAGAAACCCAGCATCGCCATGGCTACCAGCAGAGCCTCTCTCAAAGCCTTTCAGGAATCTCTACTATTTGTGGAAACTGGGAGCATTCCCCAAAGGCCAGCATCCCTCTGCTCTCCAACACTTCCAGTGGTTGCCTCTCTTAACTGTCCCTCAATCCAGTTGAAAAGCAAGAGGGCGCCCGTACACTCCACTCATGCTTGGGACTCTTCCTTGGTGACACTCATCAGGAATGCCTCCATCAGACACCCTGCTGGAGAGGTGATCCCAGCATTTTCACTTTGCCAGAAGTCCTGTATATTCACAGATCCCGATCTGGAACCTCGGTAGCATGCTCTTAAATTCCTTACATGATTGGAGGGGAAAAATAGATCCTCATTGATGTGACCAATGTACCAGTTAAAGGACCCAAGCCTTTCTTTTGCTTTCTGTGTTGTTTTCCCAACGTAATTGCAAAGACAGGTGAGTGACAAATAATGTAATCTCTGTTGTATATTTGCCAGGAAAGCTTCCTACGGGGGCCAGCGTGGATGTTCATCTGCATTTTTTCAAAGAAAATAAGGAAAACATGTAGATTGGTTTAATAAGTTAATGTTTTGGAGAATAATAGAAATTGATTTTTCAATTAGCTTAAGTTCTTATTATAAATCCAGACTCTCCCAATCAACTAACAAAACAAATATTAAAAGAAACTATCCAAAAAAGAGAGTCTGTGAGGTCTTCTGTTCGGTGGTTCCTCCCAACACTGCACATCTATTTGTCTTTTCTGGTCAGTATATCTCCATTATTCCAGGAGGGATCTCAATTCACTTTTAGAATGATGTCTCTGAAAATTGCCCCTTCTGCAACCTCTGGCCAAATATGAGGCTCTGTTGGGAACCACCAGTGATCATATCTCAATTGCTTAACCCTGGGGTTTGCATCTGACCCACAGCAGGCCAAAGTTCTTCCCAGTGATTTTCAGAATACAGTTAAAGAGGAAACATCTGTTCCCTTTGGGTGGGAAGCTGAAGAAGGGATCCCTGGGTTCCAGATATGGACAAGTGCTTTGTGTAAAGGAATGAAGGTGACCTGCAGAGAAAGGCAAAGACATGGTAAGAAGACATTCTGGTCCTTGGTCTCGGGTGTATTTGGTGGATTGATACATAATGGGCCCCAATAAGCCACGCCTCCTGGGACACACAGCCTTGCACAGTCCCCGTCCACATTAACTTGGTCGGGTCTTGGCCAAGTGACTTGCTTTGGCCATAGGACATCAGCAAACGCAATGCAAGCACAGGCTTGGAAAGCACTTGCACAATGGGACCTACACTTTCTCTTGCTGCTTTCAGAACTTGGTCTTCCAGCCTGCTGGAGATAGATGACCCAGCCAATAGTCAGCAACAGTTGCCAGACATGAAAAGATCATCATAAACCATTTGGTCCCAGTCACGCCATGATGGAAGGTAAAAGAAAAGCCCAGGTGTCCCAGACACCCCAGCCATCTAGCTAAGGTCACAGCAGTAACACTACGCCCAGGTGACACCACATGGAGCAGAGATGAGTTTCCCAGATGAACCCAGCCCAAGTCACCAATCCACAGATTCATCATCAAGTAAAGATTTGTCTGAATTTAAACTAAAAGTCACTCGATTTTCAAGTGACTTGTTATGAAGACAAAGCTGACTCATACAGCCTTCTTGAAGGTACTCTATTCTTGCTTTTCTCATAAAGGCAATATATTCTCCAGTTTGTCCAATTTGCTGTGTAGGATTAAGTGCCTTCCTAATGGTCAATCACTCCTTTTCCTTTGACTACAAAATCTTCATTTTGTGTAGGGAGGCAATGTACCTAAGTAAACTACTCACTCTGTCCACTTCTCTTTCTGTAGATATCATCATATGACACAGTTGAAGCCTTAGAGAAGGATATGAACAATCAATGAGACAGACCATACCTTTTCCACTTTCTACCTTCTTTCATACTAGAACACAGATGTGATGACTGGGGTCTCAGCAGCCACTTTGATTAAAAAAAAAAAAAAAGAGTAAATGAGCCATGAGTGAAAAAAAAAGAGATGTCAGGCCTTATTGAGCTTCTAAAGCAATGCCAGTACCCATCTAACTCCAGAAGGGTTATTGTACAACAAAATCAGAAACTTGGTTCCAAGACACCTGTGTAAAGTGAGCTTCTATTGCACACAGCCAAATAAAATATTAAATGATTTAAGTTAGCAAAGTGGAGCCCACAGACCAGACCATCAGCATCTTCTGAGAACTTGTTAGAAATGCAAATTCCCAGGCCATAGCCCAAACCTACTGAATCCAAACCATGGGGGTGGGGTACTTTAACAAGCTTTTTAGGAGATTCTGATGTAGCTGGGGTCTGACAGCCACTACCTTAGGATAATTATTTGCCAGTTTCTTGTGGATAATTAAGCCCTGGCTCCTTTTCTTCCAGTCAGTGTTGGGAAGAGCCAAGGTTTGGAGTCAGAGTCCTTAATGTCATACTGTGACCCTGCCATATTATCTGTGACATCTTGGGCCAGTTGATCAACTCCTAACTCTTTGGGGTCCTAATTTCTGTACAGGTAAAATGGGATATCACTTGGTATGAGTCTTTAAAGGTTAAATGTGATGAGACCAGCAAAATGACTACTCACTGTTCTACTACATGCAGGTACTGAACAAAGTCAGCTAGTCCTTTTAAAGTCTGCATCTCAGTTATGTGGCCATGGAAACAAATGTCTGGTGTACACAGTCATCTTACCTTTAAAAAAAAAAATTCCCTAAATTCAGTTCAAATCTCCCAATACTCCTAGATATTCCAATTCAGCCAGATGTCAAGATGAAGAGTCTAGCTTATTTCTTACCTGATTTACTGGAATTTACTGACACTCATCACTCCCTAGTGGTTAATCTGGCCTTTCCTGGCTGAGGCTAGAGAAATTTACCTCCCTTAGAGAATTTCCATCCTCCTCACCTCCAAGGGTCTTCCATCAATCTGCTTCTCTACATTGAAACATAAACAGCCTCCAACCTATCATAAACGCTCCCAGAGTTAATCACATTCAGAAACAACCATTCACTCACAGGACTCAATTCAGAAACATCGGAGTGTAATATAGACATGGGAACATAGTCTGTTTTTTTGTTTGTTTGGTTTTTTTATTGTTTTGAATAAAGAACCCACATCCATAATTGAAAGGTTTAAATATTAAAAAAAGAAGGTAATGCAAAGTGATTCTCTTTTCACCTCTAGCCCTTAGGTTCCTACTCAGAGCCAACCATGCTCATAAGCTTTTTAGGTAAATTTACATAGTCTAAATGTGGAAAAATCATGGGAAAAAACATTGTGTGTGTGTGTGTCTATGTATCTCATCCTTCGTTTTCTACAAGAGGTAGTATACTATACACAGCTTGGACCAGGAATATGGAAAGCATGACTAATAAGACTAACAAGAAATCTTGATAATCTGCAAAGTTTGACTCAGGGGAAGCCTGATAATCTGAGTGGTATTTTCTGCAATATAAAGGAACCCTGTCCTGTCTGTGTGTCTCTGACTGCACGCAGTTGCTCTCCTGATGGCTGTGTCTGTGTGTGTGTGTGCTCATGCAGACATATATACATGCATATATGTCTCCTTTACTCTGCACACAGCTGTGGCTATACACATCTTCGGGGATCAACTTGGCCTCTATCACACTAGCCTGGGCACTCCTCAGTCCTGATTTCTGGTCCCTGGGTTGAACTGCCCTTGGAAGGCCTTGAGATGGTAACTGGCTCTCTGTTAATTTTTCTAATGTCCAAGTCTTGTGGCAACAACACAATTTCCTGGGGACTCACACTTGACACTGCTCGAGTTTTAAAGCCCCGTCTCCCTGCTGTCCACCTTCTTCTGCACTTCTCACACCCACCGGACAACCGTCCTGTGGGGTCTTAGTCCATTCCTCCTGCAGATTAACAAATGTGAAGAAACCAACAAAATTCTGTAAAGCAATTATCTTTCAGTGTAAAAAATAAATATTTGTTTTAAAAAATACTGATTTCTGTCCCCCCACAAAAAAAAACAAACCAAAAAAAGAAAAAAAAAGGGCAGGGGGGAACATGGGGCCCAGGCCTAGGCTCAGGGAAATTCCCAAAGGAACACAACCCAGAGGACCTGGGATGGTGTCTCTAGAATCAGCTTGGACAAAGCGGGGTTGGATGTCTACATTAGTGGATTTGAATCCTGGCTTCATTACATGAAAGCTGTGTTTTCTTGGCTCTGGAGGCTCAGCTTCAATATCTGAAAAGTGGGATAATAATAATTACATATAGATTGATTAGAATTATTTTTTAAAAGACAGAACACCAAATAGTAAATATTATATGCTGTTGTTGTTTAGTCGCTCAGTCGTGTCCAACTCTTTGTGACCCCATGGACTGTAGCCCGCCAGTCTCCTCTGTCCATGGGATTTCCCAGGCAAGAATACTGGAGAGGGTAGCCATTTCCTTCTCCAGCAGCTCTTCCCCATCCAGGAATCAAACCCAAGTCTTCTGTATTCACAAGCAGATTCTTTACCACTGAGCCACCTGGGAAGCCCAAATATTATAGGAGAATGATAATTTTTCCAAAATTTTAAGTTACATTCCTGTATTTCTTAAAGAGATTCACCCTCAGAGCTCTGGCTTTCTTTCTTTTTCTGTAAACTTTACTAGCACATGTAGAAAGCTTACACATAAGGGATACAGAGATGATCAAGACACTGCCTTTGTCCTCTAGAGGCAGAAGATGTGGTGGAGACAGCCAGCCAGTTCCTACGGGTCAGTGTAGGCTTCCTTCTCTGGAGGTGAAATGAAAAACTGGAAACTTGAGAGCATTTATCTACCTGCTGTTGACAAAATAAAAGGCAGAGGTGGGTCTAGGGTGGGTATGACTGCTGGACCAAGGTCAAGAGTGGAAACACAGGTTTCCTGGCATATTTCCTCAATCAGGCCCAGGCTCACAGGGTCACTTGATTCCCCACCCAGTTCCTCTCCAGGATTTTTCAAATACTCTAGCCTCTGCCACAGGTGCTTCCATTTCTGAGCTTCTAGCTGAGCAGGGACAGAGGATTCACCCTCCTCTGCACCCAGGCATGTCCTTCCACCGTTCACATGCGGGACCCGATGTGACCTCCAGATGAAGTGTCCTAAAACAAGCCTCTGAGGATAACCTGTCAGGCACACAATTCAGCAACAGGGCAGGGAATCTTTCCTGGCTTCCACAGATAGGGACTTCCATCACAGCATGAGATTTGTTTACCCTTATCTTGGCACACAAGAACAAGTGATGCTACACCTATTATAAACCCAGCATTCCTGCATCTGTGGGTAGGTTTCTGTGTAAATCTTCAGGAAACACTGAGTGTTCACTTGTGTTTGCTGCCTCTTCCTAGCTCCAGGCTCACAGAAGCGTCCATCTTACTAGAGGACACACTGGCTTTTATCTGTAGAATGAACAAAAGACAAAAGATGGGAGCAACCAGCATCCCTGCTGTCACAGAAACCCCACCACCCAGGGCATGTCTCCTCTCTCAGCTGAACTGCCCCTCCCCTCTTGACTAGGGCCTGAAATATCCACCAGGCCCTAGTGAGCTCTGTCCTCAACAGCTTGGAACAGCAGAACTCATCGGCTTTCACCCCGTGACTCCTGTAGACTCACCCTGTTCAGGACGGTTAGTACCAATAGATGATGCTGAGCGGGGTGAGGAAACTGTCCAAGTGGGCCCAAGTAGCATCAATAGGCCCAAGCCAAAAGACCCGGATGAGGAAGTGGGTGGGGAAACCCTCCATAAGGGCCCACAACTGATTAAACATCAAACATCCAAGTAAATGTCTTTAGCCTGAGTGTGTCTGTCTCAAAGACAACAAGATGGCCTAAGAAAAAAAGAAATGTATTTTAAAAAATCATTAGCAATAACAACAGTAGCTTTGGCATCCTTACCTTATAGAGTGCTAGGCTCCACTGGGCACTCTCTCATTTGCCCTTTACCTGCCAGGCCCATTACCTTGCAGAGTTTACAACAGCCCAGAGAGGGGTGTACTGTTAAAACTAGGGAATGGAAGCACAGAGCTGTTAAGTAATTTGCCCGAGGTCACATAGATATGAGAGATAAAGATCTCAATTAGAACACTTCTAATTCTAGTGGTCAGACTTCTGAGTCTTTGTTCTAAATCACTACTTCCCAAGACTTAATACTCACCAGCATCACCTGTTGTTGTTGTTGTTGTTGTTTAGACGCCAAGTTGTGTCCGACTCTTTGCAGCCCCATGGACTATATTCTGCCAGGTTCCTCTGTCCATGGAATTTCCCCTGAAAAAATACTGGAGTGGTGATCTTGTTGAAATGCAGATCCTGGTTCAGCCAATCAGGGCAGGGTTGGGGAGGGCTTGAGATCCCACATTTCCCAGCATGCTCAGCTCCCAGGTGAGGCCCATACTGCCTATTGGTAACCACTATTGGAGAAGCAAAGGTCGGTCTGACCTAGCCCTGCAAAGGGAAAATGTGAGTACCTCTGTAGATCCACCAACTGCTGTCCACAGAGAAAGGAGAACAGAAATCGAGACTGAGCTGGTAGAAATTTTATAACTATTTGACTTTTATTTTATGTATGCTAAAGCTAATACTTATTTTACAAATTGGTCTTAAAGGTCATTTTATTATGTTCTTACTTCATTCTTCTAATGATTTATATCTATGTTATTTTACAAAGGTGTCAGTTCACAAAAAGCCGTAAGTTATAAAACAAACAACCTGGCCCTTTTTTTTTTTTTTTTTTTGGCAGATTATTTAAAAATTGCATCTCTAAACTACTACACTGTCCTTGGGAGTCTAGGACCAGGGTGCTTGTGGGTCTGTGTGTGTGTATGTCTCTGGGTGTGGGTAGAGGTACCTGTGCATATCTGTCTGACCCACCTCAATTCTCATTTCATGTAGTTTCCTTTTCCTTATGGTTTTAAGGTCATTTCTTTCTATATAGCTTCATATGCAGATGGAGACTACCATCCATAAAACTCCTCAAGTAACGTGGATTCTAGTTTGCACTTTGCTAGTTTTGGAACCTTGGCCAAGTCACTCAACCGCTCTGTGGCTTATCTGTAGGGTAAATAGCAACCCACTCCAGTATTCTTCCCTGGAAAATACCATGGACAGAGGAGCCTAGGGGGCTACCATTCATGGGGCCACCAGAGTTGGACACAACTGAATACCCACAGCACAAAGCCCACTCACTGCGTGGCAGGGATACAATGATATAAAGCATATAAAGTGCTTAGCATAACATCTGGAACCATCTCTAGTGATTAATCGAACAGATACAATTATTATTGGGGAAAAAAAAAACAAACAGCAATAAATAAGTTCGTATTAGACATTCATCGACTTATTAGCATTTTTGAGGAAATGCCTTGATACTCTGCTAAGCACAGGGAAAGCAAGATGCTTCTCTCAACAAAATTAAATTAAAATTTCTTCTTCAACTTAAAACAGTTAAGGGCCCCATTTCTCACAAAAGTCAACTACAGTGAAATTTTAATCCAAACCGTTTCGCAGAATAGTGCCCCAAGGCACTGCAAGATGTCTGATCATCAAGCAAAAATGTAATTATTTTCTTTCTGCTCCAGAAACTTAGGCAGGTGAGTGAACTAACACAGTTTAGAAAGATTTTCACTAACAAGGCCTGAAACAAGGAGGTTTTATTTAACCTTCAGTTAAGCAGAAATCCGGTTAACTAGAGATTGTCAAGGTGGGAGGGTTCCTGGTCGATGATTTTAGATTCTGCCTGTAAGTCATTTACATAATAACTCAGGAGGCAGAAGGCCGTGGGGCTTGAGGATGAGGAAGGAAAAGGACTGAGAGACTGAGGTCGGTATTGATAAGTGTTGATCTAGTCCTTCACCATGGGGACGGAAATTTGTAAATTGCTAGGTGAGAGAAAAATTCCCCTGGTGGGAAAGAAATCTTTTTGACCTTGCCAAAATGGCAGACATCATGCTCAGGTTAATGTCGTGTATAAGCGCCTGCAGGGATGTAGTGATTCAGTACAACAGGCTGAAATCCAATTTATTTATCTTAGTTGGCACATCCCCAAAGCTCTAATGACTCAGACCCTCCCATGGTAGTACATTCATTTGTCAAATTAGTCAGGGTCCCGAGGTTGTTTTTTTCCCCTCTCCCTGGGCCATCTTTATATGGAAAGTTCAGGCTCCTTTTCCTAGTGGGGCCATCTTCCATCAGTTTATTTCTACAATCAGTATGCATGTGCTAAATTCTCAGAAACCTGTCTGAAACCCTTGGACGTAACTGCTCTGGGGGAATCATGGCCCAGTTAAAGGAGGAGGAAGAGGAAAAGGAAAAACTGAGTTAATGCTGCATTTTGCTTCAAATTGTGTGTGTCGATGGGACACACAGTGGTTGGAGTGCAAAGAGGACATGTCTAGTGGGGCTTGGATACAGACATGCCTGGGTCCATATTTGTAACCAAGTGGGACCTTACAGGGCCTTCCCAGGACAGGGCTTCCCCCATATCCTCCATTAACTCCTCTCTTGAGTACCTTGATAATAATAGTGTGTATGTGTGTGTGCTCAATCATCTTTCTTCAACTCTTTGCGACTCTGTGGACTACAGTAGCCCACCAGGCTCCCCTGTCTAGAGAATTTTCCAGGCATGAATACTGGAGTGGGTTGCCATTTCCTATCCTGAAAGATGATGCTGTGAAAGTGCTGCACTCAATATGCCAACAAATTTGGAAAACTCAGCAGTGGCCACAGGACTGGAAAAGGTCAGTTTTCATTCCAATCCCAAAGAAAGGCAATGCCAAAGAATGCTCAAACTACTGCACAATTGCACTCATCTCACATGCTAGTAGAGTAATGCTTAAAATTCTCCAAGCCAGCCTTCAGCAATATGTGAACCGTGAACTTCCTGATGTTCAAGCTGGTTTTAGAAAAGGCAGAGGAACCAGAGATCAAATTGCCAACATCCTCTGGATCATGGAAAAAGAAAGAGAGTTCCAGAAAAACATTTATTTCTGCTTTATTGATTATGCCAAAGCCTTTGACTGTGTGGATCACAATAAACTGTGGAAAATTCTGAAAGAGATGGGAATACCAGACCACCTGATCTGCCTCTTGAGAAATTTGTATGCAGGTCAGGAAGCAACAGTTAGAACTGGACACAGAACAACAGACTGGTTCCAAATAGGAAAAGGAGTACATCAAGGCTGTATATTGTCACCCTGTTTATTTAACTTATATGCAGAGTACATCATGAGAAACGCTGGACTGGAAGAAGTACAAGCTGGAATCAAGATTGCTGGGAGAAATATCAATAACCTCAGATATGCAGATGACACCACCCTTATGGCAGAAAGTGAAGAGGAACTAAAAAGCCTCTTGATGAAGGTGAAAGCGGAGAGTGAAAAAGTTGGCTTAAAGCTCAACATTCAGAAAACGAAGATCATGGCATCTAGTCCCATCACTTCATGGGAAATAGATGGGGAAACAGTGGAAACAGTGTCAGACTTTATTTTTCTGGGCTCCAAAATCACTGCAGATGGTGACTGAAGCCATGAAATTAAAAGACGCTTACTCCTTGGAAGGAACGTTATGACCAACCTAGATAGCATATTCAAAAGCAGAGACATTACTTTGCCAACAAAGTTTTATCTAGTCAAGGCTATGGTTTTTCCTGTGGTCATGTATGGATGTGAGAGTTGGACTGTAAAGAAGGCTGAGTGCCGAAGAATTGATGCTTTTGAACTGTGGTGTTGGAGAAGACTCTTGAGAGTCCCTTGGACTGCAAGGAGATCCAACCAGTCCATTCTGAAGATCAGCCCTGGGATTTCTTTGGAAGGAATGATGCTAAAGCTGAAACTCCAGTACTTTGGCCACCTCATGCGAAGAGTTGACTCATTGGAAAAGACTCTGATGCTAGGAGGGATTGGGGGCAGGAGGAGAAGGGGATGACAGAGGATGAGATGGCTGGATGGCATCACTGACTCAATGGATGTGAGTCTGAGTGAACTCCAGGAGTTGGTGATGGACAGGGAGGCCTGGCGTGCTGCGATTCATGGGGTCGCAAAGAGTCAGACAGGACTGAGTGACTGATCTGATCTGATCTGATCTGACCCCAGGGGATCTTCCTGACCCAGGGATCAAAACTGAATTCTTTACCACTGCACCACCTGGGAAACCCTGATAATAATAGTATTTGATGCAAATTTCCTTAGTTGTTTTGCACATTTTAAAACCCCCCACCAAATGGAAGATGTTAACTACTTGATAGCTCCAGGCCTCCTGTAGCCTAAGGACTGATAAAGTTCACCTCTGTGACACCACCCCGTTTCCTTATTGGCCAATCAGAGAATTGTGTACAATCTTTTCTGGTACCCTGTGACCATCCACCCCTCACCTGGCTTTTGAAGATGCTTTGCCAAAACCCTTTGGGGGAGCTGGAGGCTTCTTAGGATATGAGCCATCTCCTTGCCTGGCCCTGCAATAAAACTTCCTCTGCTCCAATTTCAGTCGTTTTGGTTTGTTTGAGCTCTTTGTGCAGCAGACATATGAATTTGCATTAACATATCCAGTTGAATGACTTGCCAGCTCTGTGATAGGCACAAGTCACCTCTGACATTTCACCTTCCCCAGCTCTAAAATGGGAGTTAGGGTGATAATAGAACCCACCCTCTGAAGTTGTGAGGAATGTTGACCAGGTAATGATTACAAGTAGTTAGCACAGTATCTGGCACAGAATAAATCCCCCTGCCATCTCGGAGAATAGGACCTCATCTTTTTGCTAGTTCATAATGAAGAGTGACAGAATATACTACCCTCAAAGAGGCCACTTTGGTACAAGGATTATTTTGAATTGAAGGCAGTCAAATAACTCATTTAGTCAACTGGAATCAACCCCTCATGGAATGAACTTTAGCAGATTCTTTTCTTTGTTCTCTTTAATTGGCCCTTATTGCTTTCCTCTTCCTCTTCTTTTTTTTTTTAATTTATCTTCCTTGACCCACTTTACTCCATCAAGCTTCCTCCTGGTTCTACTTAACACCTTAGTTTTGCAAACCTGAGCACATCCCTGAAACTCAAAACCACTTTTTGAAGAAATATTTCTCTTGACACATACAGGATGACAGTATCAGGCAAATCCAAAGAAGGATTCATTTATTCAGTACATATTTGTTAAGCCTTTACTGTGTGCAGGACATGACATTGGACACTGAGGGTGTGACACTGACATGTCAAAGTCTGGGTTCCTGGAGAAACAGGGAATGATGAGCAAATAAGCAAATAGCATCACTACTGTGATGGGCTTCCCAGGTGGCTGAAGAACCCACCTGCCAATGCAGGAGACACAAGAGACAGGGGTTTGATCCCTGGGTCAGGAGGATCCTCTGGAGGAGGAAATGGCAACCCACTCCAGTATTCTTGCCTGGGAAATCCCATGGACAGAGGAGGCTGGAGGGCTACAGTCCACAGGGTCACACAGAGTTGGGCACGACTGGGCGACTAAGCACTCTCTATTGGTATTCTAATAGGCATTTTAGGAAACAAGAAGAGGCCAAAGTGAGGTGGGTAGCAGGCTGGTTAGCAAAGCTC
This sequence comes from Bos mutus, assembly GCF_027580195.1. Taxonomy (NCBI): domain Eukaryota; kingdom Metazoa; phylum Chordata; class Mammalia; order Artiodactyla; family Bovidae; genus Bos; species Bos mutus. Next base: position 68,224,185 of record NC_091630.1, on the reverse strand, counting down.
TCTCTAAAGGAGGGGTTCCCAAGCTCTAGGATCTAATGTCTGATGATCTGAGATGGAGCTGACGTGATAGTAATAATAAAGTGCACAATAAATGTAATGTGCTTGAATCATTCTGAAACCATCCCCACCCCAAACTCCGGTCCGTGGAAAAATGTTTTTTCACGAAACTGGTCCCCAGTGCTAAAAAGGCTGGGTACCACTTAATTGACTTAATTGGAAGCAGAAAGAATGAGAGAAATTTAGCTTTGTGAAGAGTGAGATAAACCAAGGACTGGAGTGGCTGAGACATAGAGGGTGATTGGGAAACTGGCAGAAAATAAGGCCAGATGGATGACGAAAAGTCAGACTTGTGAATGAATGCAAAGGCAATGGCTTCATCACCCACAGATGGGACCAAGAGAAGTGTGGAGTATGAAGAGAGGGGAACTCAGCCATATGCGTTGCTATCTTGGGCAAGGTGGGTAGTGGGAGGTTACCCTCCACTCCAAGGCACTGTCCTGTACCTGAATCTTGGCTCTGCAAATCACTAGCGGTGTTGCCATCAACAAGATGCTTGAATAGACTATTCCTCTGCTTTTGATTCTGTAAAATGTTGCTCTTACAACCATTGAACTTCATCTTCTTCAGCATTAGTGGTTGGGGCACAGACTTGGATTACTGTAATGTTCAATGGTTTGCCTTGGAAACAAACTGAGATCATTCTGCTGTTTTTGAGGCTGCACCCAAGTACTGCATTTTGCACTCTTTCGTTGACTCTGAGGGCTACTCCATTTCTTCAAAGGGATTCTTGCCCAGAGTAGTAGATATAATGTCATCTGAATTAAATTTGCCCATTCTTGTCCATTTTAGTTCAGTGATTCTTAAAATACCAATGATTCCTAAAATGCCTACCTCATAGGTGAGGATTAGATAAGTGAATGCATATAAAGCTATTAGGGTGGTGCTAGATACAGTAATGGAGAAGGCAATGGCACCCCACTCCAGCACTCTTGCCTGGAAAATCCCATGGACAGAGGAGCCTGGTAGGCTGCAGTCCCTGGGGTTGCTAAGAGTCAGACATGACTGAGCGACTTCACTTTCACTTTTCCCTTTCATGCATTGGAGAAGGAAATGGCAACCCACTCCAGTGTTCTTGCCTGGAGAATCCCAGGGACGGGGGAGCCTGGTGGGCTGCCATCTATGGGGTCGCACAGAGTCAGACACGACTGAAGTGACTTAGCAGCAGCAGCAGCAGCAGCAGATACAGTAAGCACTCTAAATATTAGCTAGTTCTGTCCTGTTTGTTTATAACACCCCCGTGAATTCTCTGACCTTGAGGCTAGTTCCTCCAGCATGAAGGTTCAGAAACCCCAAAATATATAAAATACTAAAAGGTGATAAGTGAGTTGAATAAGTGAGAAAGAAAGGGAGCAGGAAAGGGGGAAAAGGGTATTGTGGATGAAAAATGTCTCCTGCCATATCAGTAAACAAACGGACATTGCAGAGATCAAGCCATCAGCCACTGCAGCTGCTCTGCTCAGCACCCTGAGGGGATTCAGGAAGGAAAACAAAAAACAAACAAACAAACAAAAAAGGGATATTGTCCCTACATAGTTAAGGTGCATATTAAAGGAAGGATCTCAATGAGCCCAGGCACTTGCATCTTCCCGTAAATAGAAAAGTGTGAAATTCATTAACTTGAGATATTCCGTTTTTCTTTAATTAACAGTAATCTTTTGGTTTTTGACTACCTAAGTTTTGTTGCAAAAGTTCCTATCTAGCTTGGCTCCATTTCTGTCATTTTTGTAACCGTCCCTCAGAGCTACATGAGAGGTTGCCTCCCGGGCTTAAGTCCTCAGCAAGTCTGCGGAATAAAACCTAATTCTCAACTTTTGGGTTGTACCTTTTTTATTTTTTTTCCCCCAAGCGACAGTATATATAAAAGGACATTTGAAATTTTAAATAGGGCTGTCAGGGACAGCTCACCAAGAAGCTAACATCCGAGTCAAGACTGAAGAGCATGCCATGAAGTGTTCTGAGGGAAGACTGTTCCAGGCAGAAGGAACAGCGTATGCTGAGGACATGGGGGGAAAGCATGCCAGCCACCGGGGAAGAACAGCAAGGGGACAGTGTGTCTGCAAGTGTGAGCGAGGGGGCATCAGAGAGGTAATGAGGGAGGCAGGCAGGGCTGTGGGGCTATTTTAGGGACTCAAACCAAGCAAGACCCTGTGGGGCTCCTGGGCACAAAAACCTTTCTGTGTCCCCCATTTCTTTGATTACAGGAAATAGGCTTCATTCAGCCTCCATGCTCTTCACTGAGTTCCAATGGGAAGATTCAAGCAGAAGTTAATTAAGGAAAAGAGGAGATGCAGAAGCAAGGGAAGAACCAGTGGTCAAGAGAAACAACGGGGAAGGGTCCTCATTCTCCATCAAGGGATGCACACATCTTTGAGCTGTTATGGAGACACTGAAATGACAGTGTGCTGTCCGCAAGCGCACAGAACCCAGACTGGTTGGAACTAGAAGGTTGATGATGTTGACTCTCACTTACCTCCACCCCACCAATCAGAAGACTGTCCACCAGCTGATCATGTGCTCTCTGAACCATTGCTATAAAACTCCTTGCTACCCTGGGCGTTAGTCTGCCATGGTCCCCTTTGCTTGGCAAAGCAATAAAGCCATTCTTTTCTCAGTTCAGTTCAGTTCAGTCACTCAGTCGTGTCCGACTCTTTGCAACCCCATGAATCACAGCACGCCAGGCCTCCCTGTCCATCACCAACTCCTGGAGTTCACTCAGACTTACATCCATCAAGTCAGTGATGCCATCCAGCCATCTCATCCTCTGTCGTCCTCTTCTCCTCCTGCCCCCAATCCCTCCCAGCATCAGAGTTTTTCCAATGAGTCAACTCTTCGCATGAGGTGGCCAAAGTACTGGAGTTTCAGCTTTAGCATCAGTCCTTCCAAAGAAATCCCAGGGCTGATCTCCTTCAGAATGGACTGGTTGGATTTCCTTGCAGTCCAAGGGGCTCTCAAGAGTCTTCTCCAACACCACAGTTCAACAGCATCAATTCTTTGGCACTCAGCTTTCTTCACAGTCCAACTCTTGCATCCATACATGACCACTGGAAAAACCATAGCCTTGACTAGACGGACCTTTGTTGGCAAAGTAATGTCTCTGCTTTTCAATATGCTATCTAGGTTGGTCATAACGTTCCTTCCAAGGAGTAAGCGTTTTTTAATTTCATGGCTTCAGTCACCATCTGCAGTGATTTTGGAGCCCAAAAAAATAAAGTCTGACACTGTTTCCACTGTTTCCCCATCTATTTCCCATGAAGTGATGGGACCAGATGCCACGATCTTAGTTTTCTGAATGTTGAGCTTTAAGCCAACTTTTTCACTCTCCACTTTCACTATCATCAAGAGGCTTTTTAGTTCCTCTTCACTTTCTGCCATAAGGGTGGTATCATCTGCATATCTGAGGTTATTGATATTTCTCCCAGCAATCTTGATTCCAGCTTGTGCTTCTTCCAGTCCAGCGTTTCTCATGATGTACTCTGCATATAAGTTAAATAAACAGGGTGACAATATACAGCCTTGACGTACTCCTTTTCCTATTTGGAACCAGTCTGTTGTTCCATGTCTTTTCTGTTGTTCCATTCTTTTCTACTTCACCCCAAACCTGTCTCTGAGATTTAACTGGGTATTAAGAGTACAGAGGCCAGGTTCAGGTTTAGGACTTTGGCTTTCCTCCAAGGGAAATGGGGAGCCATGAGAGAGTTTTAAGCAGAAGAGTGACATAGCTAAGTTCCCAGTCTCACAGGATTGCTGGCGGCTGCTATGTTGTGAACAGACTATGGGGAGGTCAGTCCTCAATGGGAATCCCTTGGCCCCAGGCCTAGAAGTGATTTGAGGAAAGTAGACAGAAACAGACTAACCAGATTCGGTGAGCCCAACATCCCAATTACTGGGTGGGGTGGTCTCTTTAGACGGTCCTGCAGAAAACTGTGCTGAACAAATACTGTCTTCCTCTCTTCTTGAGGCTCTTCTTCCCTGGAAGCATGTGCTGTGCTGAGTTGCTCATTCTCAGTTGTGCCTGACTCTTTGTGACCCCACGGACTGTAGTCTGCCAGGCACCTCTGTCCATGGGGGTTTTCCAGGCAAGAATACTGGAGTGGGTTGCCATGCCCTCCTCCAGGGGATCTTCCTAACCTAGGGATTGAACCCAGGTCTCCCGCATTGCAGGCAGATTCTTTACTATCTGAGCCACCTGAAAAATGGCCGAAGAGAGGAAAGAAGGTGGGGTTTACTCTGCTGAAGCTTCTCTTGTTATTGACAGCCTTGTCTCTTCTCTGAATAGCTCATCCTTTCCTTCTTGCACAGGAAGTGCAAAATAAGATTCTTAGAATTTAGATTTTTTTTAAAATTCCCTACATTTGGATTTGCAGATATGCCAATATTTGGATTTGTAGAGCTGTAATTTAAGCTGTTCTCTCCCCTGGAACTGCCTGGTTGAAATGCATCTTTCATGAGGCTTCTGCAGGAGCCCAGCTACAAGCTCAGACTCCTGAGCACAAATCAAACTCCGGTTCAACATCAACCATATGATATCAGGGGCATCCTAAAACAGCCAGCTTCCAGGAGGGACAAGCCTTGGTATTTTTCCAACTGGTGAACTCTCTTCCAGGAAAGGGTTAAAAGCTTTCTCACCATTTAGGCACAGGATTAATGCAGAGAGAGCTGATGGTTTGGGGTGGGTGACAGTCCCTGACCCCTTCTCAAGGCATCTCCTCTACACCCTAACCCACAGGGCAGACTAGCTCTGACCCAGCCTGCTAGAGACAGCCTGTCCTGGGGATACAAAGGGGGAAAGGCAATAAAATGCAGAAGTCAAGATAAAGGATGACACTCAGCAGCCTCTGTACTCCCTTCTTTAAAGATGGAGGAATCATGCAGCCAATGCGCAAAACTCTTTCTGCAGGTTTTAAAGTCTAAGTCAGGCAGGCTGGGGGGCCAGGGGTGAAGAAAGAGGGAGCGGCTGCAGGCCAGTCCTCTTAAAGGGAAGACAGGCCCTGCCCTCACTCTTGGAAAGAATCCAAGTAAGAAAAACAAGAAAAATAATGAATGCCTAAAGTAGATTGTCACATTTATTGTCTCTTTTATAGGATGCCCCAGTTTGCATAGCTGCTGTATGTATAACCTTGTTGGGGATGGCGGCCCTTAGAGTGAGGTCTGGACTAAAACACCTGACTCTCCTTTCCCCCCTCTTCCTTCCTTGATCCCCCTCAGCAACATTTCTGCCTCCCCTCTGGGGCAGAGAAAGCAATGACTAGGATAGGGAACACTAAGGTAGAGCAGCCAAGCGGCCCAGTTTGCTGAGAATGTGGGGCTTTCAGTGCTAAACCAGGACAAACTAGGAAAGTTGGTCACTCTACACCTGGAAGATACGTCAGCCCCCCTGGTCCTCAGACTGGCCAGCATCTCGATGAACAACACATACGCTCGTCGTCCTCCTTAAGCAACTTGGTGTGGTGTGAAAACTATGGGCTTGAAGCCAGCCAGATTTGGATTTGTATCCAGCTTCTCCCACTCACAATCCATAGTATTCCTAGCCATGGGTCTTTGTATTTCTATCTTCTGTGCTGTGTGTGCTCAGTTGTGTACGCCTCTGCGACCCCATGGACTGTAGCCCACCAGGCTCATCTGTCCAAGGGATTTTCCAGGCATGAATACTGGAGTGGGTTGCCATTTCCTTCTTCAGGGAGTCTTCCCAACCCAAGGATCCAATTTGTGTCTCTTGGTCTCCTGCATTGGCAGGTGGATTCTTTACCACTAGTGCCACCTGGGAAGCCCCTTCATTGACTTGCTATCTGTAAAAGGACAGGATTGGTAAAAAGCAGCATTGGTATGGAGATTTAGTACTGGTACTGGAGATGTGGGCTTCCCTGGTGGCTCTGCCTTCTATGAGGGAGACCTGGGTTTGCTCCCTGGGTTGGGAAGATCCCCTAGAGGAGGGCATGGCAACCTACTCCAGTATTCTTGCCTGGAGAATCCCCGTGGACAGAGGAGCCTGGTGGGCTACAGTCCATGGGGTCACAAAGAGTCAGACACAACTGAGCGACTAAACACACACTGGAGATTTAGTAAGTTGACACCCATAACAAATGCTTATCTATCCTTTGGCTCCCCATATTAAAATCATCTGGCCCTAACATGCCTCTAATCTAGGGTTTGGTGGCTTTAAATAACATGTGGCACCTATATGGCCTTTAGGATTTTCCAGACACTTCCACATACACTGTCTACATAAGGATTCCCAACTGAGGGAAAACAGTAACATGAGTTCCACTTTAGAGACTGGTAGAGGAGGCTGAGAGCAGGTTGACTAGCAAATAGCACGTCAACCCAGGTCATATGTTTTTACTCTGCTACCACTCACCTCCTATGTCTCAACAAAACCCCAGCAGAGGGTCAGAGGCACAGGGAAGTCTGGACGTTTTCCAACTCAAGGAAGGGGTGGAGGAACCTGTTTTCCAGCAAACTCTTTCAGCTATCTGCGGCTGCCAGGAATCAGGGGCTCAGCCCTCGCAACAGACAGAGTTCCAGACTGCCTCGTCAGATAACTGCCCTCCTGCTCTTGTTTTGTGCGTTCCTGGACCGGGCCATTTAAATCGATACCAACCACTACACTTGCAGAGTCAGGGAGGCTGATGCCTTGTCAGGTTGTCGTTGTTTAGTCGCTCAGTCATGTCCGACTCTTTGCCACCCCCACGGACTGGAGCCCACTAGGCTCCTCTGTCTATGGGATTTTCCAGGAAGGAATACTGGAGTAGGTTGCCATTTCCTACTCCAGGGAAACTTGTCAGGTAGAAACAATTCTCGATTGTTCCCCTTGGCTCAGGACAGGAATACTTTGAGAATGACTAAATGGCATTTGACACAGTTTGCTTTTATTGAGTGCCTCCTCCTCCTCCTCGGAAGTGTGTGGAATGTGATACTTGGGTCACTGGTGAGGGAAGATGAAGCCACAGGATGGCTGAGAATTGAAATCTAGCTCAAGTTACTTTATGGCTGCTCTTGAGGAAGGTGCTGTGGGGGCTTCACCCTTTGTTCACTAGGCTCCATCTGCTGGAAGGCCTTTCCTCCCCATATAGGACCTGCTTCCTCTCTCATCGCTGTATGGTCCACTTCCCATAGGGCAGCCAGTGACAACCCTCAACCCCCAAAGCTTTCCCATGGCTCTAACCGCACCCGTCACAGACCTTCCCACTGACAGTGCTCTGTTACTGTTGTTCAGGCGCCTCTGTCCATGGGATTTCCCAGGCAAGAATACTAGAGCGTGTTGCCATTTCCTTCTCCGGGGGATCCTCCTGACCCAGGGATTGAACCCAAGACTCCTGCACTGGAGGTGACTACCACTAAGCCACATGGGAAGCCAACCTTGCTCTAGCTGCAACCTTTTTTCCTCAACGCTCCAATTCCTCTGCTCTTGGTGCTCATGGAGGAATGCCAAGGCCACCTCCTTCTCATCCTTTAAGTCCCAGCTCAAGTTTCACTTCTTCAGGAGCCTACTCTGACCATTTTATCCAAAGGCCCTCCCACCTCCCCATCCCAACCCCCACCCTCTCTGTAGCCACAGTTATCCAAACCCATCACCCTAGTCTATTTTTTAATGGCCTTTATCTCTCTCAGAAATGAATACATATTTACTTGAACTTGTCAATTGTCTCCTCCCATCAACATGGAAAAGCCATTAAGAGAAAGGACTTTGTCTACTGTGTCCATGGCTTTATCTCTGGAGCCCAGTAAAGCCAGGCACTCAGATATTTTTAAATATTGAATAATGTATTTGTCCCTATTTAAAACAAAGAGGTTATGAGCATGGGGCTTGAAATCAAGCAGGCTTGTGAGATGGTCCTACTTATCAGCTGGAAGAAGTCACTTAGCTTCTTTAAATTGAACTGTCCTTTATAACAGAATGAATAGGTCACTCAGTGGTAGATGCCATTGTTGATTTTAGGGCTGGTCACCCTCGCTAGTGCAAGCTCCTGATGGCAGGCACTTTAATATTCACCTTTATATATGCATGCCTTGAAACTTCCCCTGAGCATCCTCTACTTTCCTGTCCTGTAGTACATTTTATATTGTCCTAAGGAGTCTGTGTATCTCATGGGGACATGAATACCTGCAAAACCTAACGCAGTGCCTATTATACTTGTAGAATAAATGAATGGTGTTTAAGACTAACAGGTACCTAACAGATTTTCAAAAAATATAGTTTGAATTAAGCTCTTTTTAGAAAAGACATTTTAAATATATGAATTAAAGGATAACACCAGATGCTACGTGTTCAAGTGCTGAATTACATATAATCAAGTGACACAATGTATAGCATAAAACTGGATGGCAGTGCTGGCCAACAGAGGTTCCCAGGGCCAGTCAAGGCACTAGGAAGGCGAGATGAATAGGACAGAGACTGGGGCCAACTGGAGGCTACATCTCATCTCAAAGGCAATTTCTGCTCAGCTCTAGCTTTTTGTTGCTATCCTGGAATGTGGGCCCAATGGTCTCATATCACTGACACTTTCAAGTGAATCGGGAACTCTGAATTTTTAGGTGAGATTTCCCAAGTCTCCAAATTATCGATTAATCTAAGTTTATTAAACAAGCATTTGAGATGAGCAAAGCAAGTCTGGGAGCCATTCTGCAACCTCTGACCAAGAGCCCTTGGGGATCAGATGGAGGTCCTAACCAGGCATTTATGGAAGAAGCTACACAGGAAACGGGCTATTGATATGTCCAAGAATTCCCCTCAAGCGTCCATCAAGCATTTACCAAACACTTACTGAGTACCAGGTATCGGGATATAAAGATAACTGAGAACCTGTTCCCTCTGAGACTTTATAGCTGCTCAATTCAAGAACTGTTGTTGAGGGGTGGGATGGGAGGGGTGGGAGAGAGGAAGGAGTATATGTATGTAGCTAATTCACTTTGTTTTACAGCAGAAACTAGCACAACATTTTAAAGCAATTATACTCAAATAAAAAATAAACTAGAAATGCATGGTTGAAATACAGTAATATCAGTTCATTACATTGGGATGGTTCTATGTACTTTGGAATTTATTGAATATCTATTTTGAAGATAAAACCGTCTATCAGTACTTTTTAAAAAATCGATTGAAGTTTTCAAGTTTTTATTCAAGATGATTGTATCTTAAAACGCAAATAATGTTTTATATTCAGGTTATGTCAAGAATATTGTTTTGCTTCCCTTAAGGTTTAAACAATGCTTTATGTAAAGTCCAGTAATTGGACCCCTTATTATTTAAAAAAACAAAACAGAAGAACTGTTGTTGAGTCACTGTTGTGAACAGAGCTCATCAAGGTAATAGGCTAGACACCTGGACAACTAGGTGTTGCTTAGTGATTCATTAGATCTGTGCCCTGGGGTGCTGGTAGCAAACAACCATACTACTGTGTCCTGTGGATTCTCCCACCATCAGGGAGCCTACGTAGTACCAGGGACAAAGTGGCCTACCATAGCTGATGGCAGCAGAGGTTTCACGGTCTAACAGACATTACACGACTGGCCATTGGTTCTCATAGTCTAACACTCCCTCTCCCTCCTCCCTTGTAAGATGGGTATTTACATGAGCTCTTATGGTGGTGGCAAATACTATTCAGGTAAAACAGCACCTCCCAGAGCATGTGTTATCAAAAAGTCCAGGGAGGGGACTCATCTGGTCACACATGCCTGAGGCTGGTCAGAAAAAACTTAATCTACACAGCAGACGCACAGAAGTCTGGTTTTGGTCTAACTTATACTGTGATCTTAGACTTGCTGAAGGACTAACTCCCATCACCGCCCTGCCAATACTGATTGTTGGTGCTCAAAAAAGTACGTATGTAGACTGATTTCTCCTCCTCCACACTCCAAACTAAAAAAAAATCACAGCAGTGTTAGTATACTCCTGTTTCCACTGGTCGGAATACACACTGAATAAATAATTGTGTTACCTGGAAAAACTGAGTCAAAATAAACAGTGATGGAAAGCAAAGAGGAGGTCTTGAGTTGCATTCTTAATTCCACCAAGAATTACTCTGGGTTTCAGTGAAAGTCTGTTTAGTGTCAACCCTCCACCACCCAATCTGATCCATTATTAACAAAACAAAACCAAACACTCTGGTAACTTTCATCTTAGATACAAGAAACAAAACCAACCTGGAGGGGAGAGAGAGGAAGTATCCTCCTAGTTTAAGTTAATAGGCAGTACTGGCCTCCTGTCACTTCCTTCTGTAAGTTAGCAGGAAGGAAATACATTCACTGAGGGCCTCTGCTAATATGTCCTTAATTTAAAGACAATTAGGCAATTCCTACATCCTCTACCCCCAAGATAAACCACCAGAGCTGAATGCCCTCTTTCACTATCCGCTGGATGAACCGGTAATTCTCAAAACAACAATGGAGGTTATGAAAAATCTACTTTGTACTAACTTAGAAGGACATTAGTAACAGCCTAGGTCTTGGAATTAAGTTCCTAGCTAAGTCTTTCTGCTTTGTTTCCTTTCTGAGATTTTTTTTTTTTCCCTACCTGAAAGTTTCATAGGACTTATTCTGGAAATATCTCTAAACAGAAATACTTCTCCAGTTGTCCTAGTAAAAATTATTTTGTGACCTTTGGCAAGAAATTGATTCTAGGGAAGAAAAGAAAGAAGCAAAAGTCTGTTTGCTTTCTAGTGGCTTGACTGTTCCTCCCTCTCCAAGGTACTCTGGGGATGAAGAGGCAGAACAAACACCAAACTCTTCTCTCTACACTGGCAGGTGGCCATTGCTTTCCAACTTCATTTTAAAGCTCACAGCTCCGAAAAACATGACCGGAGTAAGCAGCGCGGACTCCACTACAGGTCTTACTCTAAGAAGGTAAGTAAGGTCCCCATTACTTAGGCACACACAAGCGCGCGAAGACTTCCAGCCCACTCAAGCCTTTCGGTTATTTACCAGCGGGATTTAAACCTGCTCCGGCGCGGGGGCGTGGCCTGGGCGGAGCCCCGCGGCCTGGGTGGGCGGGGCGGAGGCGGGGATGCCGGAGGCTCAGCGCCGTGCGAGAAAGACCCGAGCTCTGGGAGCGAGCGCCTGTCTCTTTAAATGCTAGGGGCTGCGCTCCCGCCCTGGGAGCCCGGAGCCGGATCTACAATCCCGTCCCTCCCGCTCCGGCGCTTGTTGCTCGCCCGGCCCGAGCGGGAGCTGCCGCCGCCGGGCACCGAGGCTGCTTCCTTCTCCTTCTTCTAGAGAACCCCACCTCCTCCCCCCCCTTCCCCCCCCCCCCGCGAGATCCGGTTGAGGGGGTGAAGCAGCCCCAGCAGGAGGGAAGGGGTGCGGCGTGAAAGGCGCCGCTCCCCGCCTTCGAGTCTTGAGGCGCTACGTAGCCGCGGGGGGCAAGACATGCTCTGCTCCCTCCCGCCCAGCCTCGCAGTCGCCGGCGCCGGGAGAGGAGAGACTGCGGAGCCCACACCTGCAAACTCGCCCTAGAAGTCTCAGGGTGCGGCGGGGTAGGGGGCGGGGGGCTCCCAATTCCCCACGGCCTCCACTTCTAGGCGGGTGAGTTTGCGCAAGTAACCCGAGCCTGAGGGCGGGTGCGCGGGGGAGGGGCGGGCAAGACGGTAGCAGGAAGCGCCGCAGGTGAGCCAGGTTGGGCGGCTCACCTGTCCGGGCTGCGCTGCGGGATCCTCGCCGGTTTCCTTAGCGATGGGGGTGGGGCGGGGACGTCTCTGGAACCGACTTAGGACCCTGAGATGAAGGTGGGGAGGAGGGGGGGAGGATAGGAAAGGGGATTTGGAGTAAAGTTTCTTTGCCCCCTTCCTGCTTGACATTGGCAGGCAGGGCCCTGGCGGAAACAGTAGGAGTCGCTGATGCAATGGGCTTCTGCCCGGGCGAGGTCAAGGGCTGGGGGCAGGGGCGAGCTGGAGTTGCCCGGCCTCCTGTGACCGTGGCCCTGGAGGCAGAAAAGTGAGAGAGAAAGCTCGCTGCATCTGACATTTCCTCGTAAAACGACTCCAGGTGCCCGGCCCCCAATTTTTCTTTCTTCTCTTTAAGAACAGATCGCCCACATCACGGGGGAGCGCCTCCTACACGGCTTCCTTGCCTTCCTCTCCCAACAGGTGGTCTCAACCCCTGTCCGGGGACCGGTGCCAATGACCCTAGTGGTGGTTTCGCTTTCTCCTCTGCCGGCGGCGTGAACGTGTGCCCGCAGCGTGATGGGCAACCAGGTGGAGAAACTGACCCACCTAAGTTACAAGGAAGTGCCCACGGCCGACCCGACGGGCGTGGATCGGGACGATGGGCCCCGCATCGGGGTCTCCTACATCTTCTCCAATGACGACGAGGACATGGAGCCGCAGCAGCCGCCCCAGGGGCCGGACGGCGGGGGCGGGGGTTTGCCGGACGGCGGGGATGGGCCGTCGCTGCCCCCGCCGCAGCCCTATGACCCGCGGCTGCACGAGGTGGAGTGCTCCGTGTTCTACCGCGATGAATGCATCTACCAGAAAAGCTTCTCGCCGGGTTCTGCGGCCCTGAGCACCTACACGCCCGAGAACCTGCTCAACAAGTGCAGGCCTGGCGATCTGGTGGAGTTCGTGTCGCAGGCGCAGTACCCACACTGGGCAGTCTACGTGGGCAACTTCCAGGTAGTGCATTTGCACCGACTAGAGGTGAGCAACAGCTTCCTGACGGACGCGAGCCAGGGTCGGCGCGGCCGCGTGGTGAACGATTTGTACCGCTACAAACCGCTGAGCCCCAGCGCTGTGGTGCGCAACGCGCTAGCGCACGTGGGCGCCAAGGAACGCGAGCTGAGCTGGCGCAACTCGGAGAGCTTCGCCGCCTGGTGCCGCTACGGCAAGCGCGAGTTCAAAATCGGCGGCGAGCTGCGCATCGGCAAGCAGCCCTATCGGCTGCAAATCCAGCTCTCTGCGCAGCGCAGCCATACGCTCGAGTTCCAGAGCCTGGAGGACCTGATCATGGAGAAGCGGCGCAACGACCAGATCGGGCGCACAGCGGTCCTGCAGGAGCTGGCCACGCACCTGCACCCCGTCGAGCCGGACGAGGGCGACAGCGACGCTACGCGGACTACGCCGCCTCCCGGGCGCCTCCCCGCGCCCGGCCGGGAGGAGGAGGAGAATCGAGAAACGGTGGTGCACTGACGGGGGAGCTGAGGAGCTGTTTGCAGCAGCCGCCGCCCGTGCCCGCTCCCTCCTCTCACTCCCTCCTCCACCACCTTCTGGGCCCCATCTGGGCTCCTGGGCCATTTGGAAAAAGAAGAGTTGGCGCAAAGCGCAGCCAGCTGTGGCTTGAGTTTGTTATCTTGGACGGAGGGGGAAGAGGGAGCAGGTAGGAGCATTTTGGCCGGGGCCGCTTCTCGGCCTTTTGCCCACTGGCTCAATCCGCCTTCATTTCCCGAGGTGAGGCAAACTGTGGACTTGCCAGACACTTGAATCCCTGCTGGACTTGGGTCCAAAAATCAGCTCTTCTGAATTTAGGTATGGAGACAACCTCGGAATGCCAATGCCTGCCGCTGCCTTCTGCCCGCTTCCCCTCCTACCCTGAGTTTGGAGGATGCCCTGTATAGTAAGGCCAGAGCAGGTTTGTGGTGTGCTTCCACCCCGCCACTCCCCGAGGAGCAATGTGAGGGATCCGGGAAGCTGAGGTGATTTATTTATTTTATGGTTTTCCTGGAGTGCAAGGCTGGTGAAACCTGGACCAGGTCTGGGATCAGCAGACTGAAACCAAACAACCCCCTGTGAAGTATAACAAATAGTTGAGTAAACTTGGGCTGCAAAACAAAGACTTGGCTACTTCAGCCCGCCCCATCCCCCAGCGATTTGTCTTTTGGAGCTGGCTTCAGGATGAATCTCCTGAGCGGCCCACCGGTTCCCAGGTTTCAAGTAAATCGTTGTCACAGGCCAGCTAAGGGAAGGATTCTATTCTGGTTCTGTTTTGCCGCCTTTGTTTATAGCCTGCTATTGTAGGCACTTAAGAGCCGCTGTCATCAAAGGAGGGAAAAGCTCTTTGTGTCTCTGATCTAATTAAACCTGCGTGGCCATGTTCATCCTCAGGTCAATTTCCTGTCAATCCCCGCGCCGACCCCCTTCTGGTATAGTGAAGGTAACTTGTTTCCTTAATTTAAGGCTTTGGTGGTGGCCCTGTGAATTTTGTTTACCGTTTATCTTTTGTCTCACCCCCTTCACTCCTGTTTTGCCTGAGGTCAAATTTTTGGCTTGAGGCATATTTCAATGATAAGGTATTGCTAGCCACACTTGATACAATATGTAAGTGAAAGTCGCTCAGTCATGTTACTGAGCTCAGTTGCTCAGTCACTTTGTGACCCCGTGGGCTATACAGTTATTTTGTGACTCAGTTTTTACTGTTATCGTAGGGTCATATTTGAATGATCCATATTTAAGTGATACAGCCATGGCCATCCTCAGGCATCCTGCCTGGAGATCTTTAAATCAAGGCAGCAAAACTTGAAGGATTTCCTTGTACTCTTACATTTTTTTTCAAACTTAGGAAGTCGAGACCCTAAGTTTTAAAAGCCTAGACCTTCATAGCACCACAACATGAATTCATTTAATTACAAGGGCGTAGGCTATGTTGCCTGTCCTATCACTTTGACTGTTAAAGATGAACCACACTGAGCTCTGGTCCAGGACTTGGGAGAAACATCCGTCTCCTGTTGAAAATGTTAATCCAGTTTCCTTCTTTAATAATCTCACAGCTTTGTGTTTGTTTTCTTTTGCTTGTGGAAAAGCGGAGCAAGGTAAAGTGGGTAAAGACATTTGGGAGAGCCTATTAGATTTGAATTGTCTTTTGTGTTGAACACAGTCAAGGGAAAGTGGAACTTAATGACCATTGTGTAGGCAGCAGGAGGGAAGAACAGAACAGCACTGTAAGCGGCTCTGGGCCGGCTCGCTCTTCCACTCTCGGATGTCTGTCTCCCTCTTTCAACCCTCAGTGGAAAGTGAATGTCATCAGGCACAGGGACAGCAATGACTCTTTGTTGCAGCTCTGTGAGAAATCTCAACTTGAAGACAGAACTCCTATATAATCCAGATCCATAGTAGCAATTCTGCCTCTCAGGAAGAGGTTTTTGATAACAGGACTTGAAAATGAGCTAGAAGAGTCAAGAGATCTTCGGATGCGGCTTTTTCATATGTTTTTACAGAGCAACAGAGATGTGAAGTACGTACGTAATGCTTTTGGAACTGTGATTCTGTTGGAAGTTTTATCAGGGTCGTCATAGTTAAAGCATCAACCAGCCAGTGGAAGTTGCAAAGAAAGGGGATCGAATCAACTGTTGGCATCTTTCTTGAAGATGTGGATAAGAGTTTTGAATGTCCAGACAATGGCTACATCTGGCACTTTAAAAAATATATATATATATTTAATTTTTGTTTCTCCTTAGGACTAAGACTCTAGAACTGTTTTGTACTGTGAATTACGGATGCTCTTTGAAGGCAAGGAATATTGATTCTCATGTTCTTCAGAAGCTCTGGCAGGGATAAGCAAGACACTCAACTGGAACGGATGCTAAATGTAATGAGACAAATTCTATTTTCTTACTTAAGCAAATATTTTATTGAGACTGCTTATGTATAGCAAAGGAGCCCACAACTTCAGCTACACAACTTTTTATATTGAAAGAACTCATACTTTTTGTAGCTTTTATTCCACATTTAATTTAAAATGACTTTATAGCACTAACACACGTAGCAGAAGACTTTACTCCAGACCTTTATGGAAATTTTTAATTTTTATGAAAAAATGATACTTCAGTGGTTACATTTCTCATGTCTTTGGTGCTTCTGTCCCTAATAGCACCAGTCAACAACACCACAACCACATGGAAACATATTTTTGGAAGCAAAACTTTAATTTTCTACAACATATAATATGGATAATGAAAAAAATTTAAGGACTACTTGTTTCCTCTATTTTTTTTTTCCTTAGAATGGAATCCACTGTGTTGAAGACTTGATATTATGTGACTGTCTAACTTTTTTTTTTTTGAAATTAGAATAAAATCTGTTGTGTCATGATCATTGAAAGGGTTTGTTTGGGAAGTTATGTTTTATTTGTGAGTTTTTTTTTTTTTTTTTATCAAGGTATCTAAACAATTGGTTTATTCGACTTTTCATTATATTGTCTTGTTCTTACTGATAATACCTGTAACCCATGGAGAATTATATCAGTTAACTTGATAAATTCCACGTGCATTTTATTTCCTAGTGAATTGTATAAACTTCATTTTTGTTGACAGTTATGTTAAATCAATGTTATGTTCTCATACCACTTCTTGAGAAGGAGGTTCCGATTTGAAACTGTATTGTTTCCTTCAAAATGAAGGGCAAGTGCTTAGTTAAATAAAAGATTGATGACATCTTTTAAACCATTTCTTCCTCACTATGTCTCATTACAATAAAATCTGTCAAATCCTTTTGAAAAATGCTCTGAGGGTTTCCAATAAACCACCTATTAGTATTAACTACATTTATTTCTATTTTTTTCTTTTTGTGTACTTTTTTCCTGCCTTTTTTTGGGGGGAGGGGGGGGTCCAAAGCCAAGCTCCTCAGCTTAACTGCAATTTTGCATTGCTCAGTAAATATTTTGATGAATTCATTTAATGACTGAAAACCCTCCCTGCATTTACCATGTGAGAATTAATCACCCATTGCTTCTAGGCTCCTTGTTCATGAGCCTCCTTGTAAATGTAAATTTTCAACACACATTGATTTTTCAGAATCAGTGCAAACTTTGCTGGAAACCACACTCACATTTTGGAATCTATGTTGGGGAAGGTTCAGTAATAAAATCAGTGACCATGTTGTGTCTTAGGTGGTTTCAGAATCCCAAACAGAGAATGGGTTCGCTGAGTGATTTTAATTACAGAAAACAGGCAGATGTG
This sequence comes from Bos mutus, assembly GCF_027580195.1. Taxonomy (NCBI): domain Eukaryota; kingdom Metazoa; phylum Chordata; class Mammalia; order Artiodactyla; family Bovidae; genus Bos; species Bos mutus. The sequence goes on along the minus strand of NC_091630.1, from coordinate 68,207,249 downwards.
CTCTGTTGACATGATAAAGGATGCAGGTGTTGGCAGTAGATAGGGAGCAGATGTGGCCTCTGGGATTGGTGTGCAGGAGACCAGCAGTGATCTTTAGGCCAGCACCTGAAGCCACTACCATAGTCCTGTGAGGCTCAAAAATCTGGGCTCTATCAATGGGCTTCCATGAGGGTTTTAGATAGGAAGATTATTGAGTGGTGAAGGTTATCAAAAGCTCAAGCAGCAGTGAGACCGTTTTTCCTTGGAGCAGTAGTCCTTAATTGACTGAAGTTCATATTGCACGAGAAAGTGAAGGGAGGGGAGCCTGATGTGGAGTGTGCATCAGTTTTGGGGTATTTTTGGTGGAGGCTGCTGTTCATGTTTCCCTTAAGTGGATTTAGTTTGCTTAATGTAGAAAAATGACATGTTTGAAAGTGTTTTAAAGGACCTCCGAAATGAACAGGCCCTGAAAGTGTGCAAAAGGGCTTATATTTCCTTTTACTGAATTTCCTGGAAAAACTACTTATTAAACATATATAGCACTTTTATCTGGAGAGTAGATGCAAAAAAGGTTAGTGTCTATATTTGCAATCACAGCAAGGCACTGAGTATGCAGGTCTCCGTGATGCTGAGCCTTAGATGAGATACTGGAACATAAAAAGTTTACAGACAAAACCTTAGATAATCCCCTGATCTTGTTTCTAGTAATTGTGTATGCTGAGTCGTGTCTGACTCTTTTTGACCTCATAGACTAGCTCGCCAGGCTTCTCTTTCCTGGAACTTCCCAGGCAAGAATACTGGAGTGGGTTGCCATTTCCTCCTTCCCCATTCGGGGATTGAACCCATCTCTCCTGCATCTCCTGTTGACAGGTGGATCCTTTACCGCTGTGCCATCTAGCTTGTTTCTAAGGGGAAATAAAATCTCATACATACAGAGCAAATATAATGAAAGGTGGCCCTGTGATCACAGACAGTTGGTCAGTATTCAAGTAAAGCAGATGTGTGTAGGTATAACTCGAGTGCTCAAAGAAATTGGAGAAGTCAGATTAAAGCCCTGAAAGTACAATGATGATAGAGGAAAGGATGTAACTAATACAACTAATATTCATGAAGCACTTAACTGGCAACAGAGGATGAGATGGTTGGATGGCATCCCTGACTCAATGGACATGAGTTTGAGCAAACTGGGAGACTGTGGAGGACAGGGAGGCCTGGTGTGCTATGGGTGTGCAGCATGGGATCACAAAGAATGGGATGTGACTTAGCGACTGAACCATGACAACAGCACTTAAGTGGGAGCCTCCTAAATTCCATTGCCTAACATGTAAACCAGATCCATGATGTCTGTCCTCACGTAATTTACTTTCTAAAACTACTTACTACCAAAAAAAAAAAAACACTTTACAAGAGGGAATTTAGAAATGTGATAGGTGCAAGTGGAAAATGTGCTGGGTGTTGGAAGAGGATCTCTCTCCATCAAGTCAGGAAGGCTTCCTGAAGGTGAATTTATGCTGAACTTTGGAAGAGGTGGAGGAGAAAGCCAGGTGCTTTGGAGTGCACACAGATTATATTATTTCAGGGAAGAAGAATGGGGAATGAATAAATGAACATTGAGTGCTCTCAAAATGTCTTTGCTTCATGCTCCAGTGATAGCTATTTTTTCTTGGGGTTCCCTTTTGCAACCTGTTGTCTAATTCAGTGTATCTGACACTTAACACAGGAACAGGCAGAGAAACTGTGTTTTGAGTGAGTGAATGAATTTGGAGGTTGGGATTTGCTAGACTGGAAAACTTAGTTGCTCAGTCGTGTCTAACTCTGTGACCCCATGGACTATAGCCCGCTAGGCTCCTCTGTCCATGGGATTTCCCAGGTGAGAATACTAGAGTGGATTGATTGCCATCTCCAGGGGACCTTCCCAACTCAAGGATCAAACCCCAGTCTCCTGCATTGCAGGCAGATTCTTTACCATCTGAACCACTAGGGAAGTGCTAGACTAGAAAGCCTTGTTATCTCGAGGTGATGTCAGGACTGTGGTTTTGGAGAGGTAAAGTAGCAGAGGCTTTTAGGATGGATTCAACAGGGAGAGCAAATGTGACTCTCCTCCCACCGCCCAGAACTAGAGGCTGTGCTGCTCATACTACTGATGGCTCATACTGCCGGTTAGGTAATGATGTGGAATTTGAATTCAGGTCTTTGCATAGTGCAAATGAAAGGAGAAGTGGCCAGGCCAGGCTAGCTGGAAGCAGAGGTAAGTGGGAGCAAGAGGTTTTACATCCTGCATGTCAAAGCCTTGGTGCTGTGATGGAGAAAGAGGTTCTTCTGTATAGTAAACCAACACAAGCCATTACTATAATACAGTCTCTCTTGCCTTGTCTAGCGTGGCCATAATAACTCAAAAGATGAACTCTCTGCTCTTTTCTTTTGGGAGACTTGTGCAGCAATGTAATTAACTCCCAAGGTTGGAGTATCAATTTTCTGTGCATTCTTTTTAACCTGACAGCTTTGAGCCTTCTCAGTTGTTAGGCTAAACTGGAGGCAGAGGGTCTGATCTTAGGCCCAGGGGATCAAATGGTGGTTAAGGCTTAATAGTCAAGCTACCAGAGTTTCTCTATTTCTGGCTCTGCTGGTAGTCTTGGCAGAAATTAGGCATCCCCTTGGAAACAGTTTCTTCCTATTGGCAGTATGGCTTTATTTTATTTTCTTGGACTCCCAAAACTACTGCGGACGATGACTACAACCATGAAATTAAAAGACACTTGCTCCTTGGAAGGAAGGAAGTTATGACAAACCTAGGCAGCATATTAAGCAGAGACATCACTTTGTCTACAAAGGTATAGTCAAAGCTGTGGTTTTCCAGTAGTCATGCACAGATGTGAGAGCTGGACTATAAAGAAAGCTGAGCTCCGAAAAAATGATGTTTTGGAATTGTAGCGCTGAAGAAGACTCTTGAGAGTTCCTAGAACTGCAAGGAGATCAAGTAGTCAATCCTAAAGGCAATCAACCCTGAAAACTCACTGGAAGGACTGATGCTGAAGCTGAAGCTCCAATACTTGGCCACCTAATGCAAACAGCCAACTCATTAGAAAAGACCCTCATGCTGGGAAAGATCAAAGACAACAGGAGAAGGGGTGAACAGAAGATAAGATGGTTAGATACCATCACTGACTTAATGAACATGAATTTGAGCAAACTCTGGAGATCGTGAAGGACAGAGAAGCCTGGGGTGCTGCAGTCCATGGGGTCGCAAAGAGTCAGACACAACTTAACAACTAAACACCAACAGCAGTGTGATTTATCGCTTTGGTCAATTCACCTACCTCTCTGAATATCAGTTTTATTTGTAAAATAACAATTAATATATGATAAATATAATATGGGCACATAATGTGTGCTCAGTTGTGTCCAACTCTTTGTGACCCCATGGACTGTATGTAGCCTACCAGGCTCCTCTGCCCATGGAATTTTACAGGCAAGAACGCTGGAGTGGGTTGCTATTTCCTACTTGTATAATATAAGTTAACAGTGCACATAAAGCCCAGATCAGAAGCTACTGAGATTAACTAGAGAAAATCTGGGATATTATAGGTATCCAAAAGTTTATTCAAAATAAAGTTACTGTCTAGAGGAGAGAAGTCTCCCCTTTACTCTTGGAGAATTTCTTAACTAAATACAAAGAAACGGTAAGAGAAAGAAATGACTCTAGTTAAGCCATTAGTATTTTAGCTACTGCTATAGTGTTTGAAGTATTCCTTGAGCTTTGATCTTTAGTAAATGAACCATTTAACATGTTTCTACATGTTATATGTTTACTCATTAATTCAACAAGTATTTTCTGAGAATTTTTAAGGTGCTGGAGAGCCAAGAGGGGATAAGAAGAGAGATTGCAGTAATAATATGGACAATGGTGAGGTCACCTTGCCTGCTCGGTTCTATTTTAATAATCACAATAGCCTTTCTGGACAGATGCTAATATCTTCATTTAACAGTTGAAACAGGTTTAGGAAAATGAGGTGATTTGTACATGGACACACAGCTAATAAACGACTGCTGGTGGCCAGGAAGATTTCCTTGGTGGCCCAGCAGTAAAGAATCCACCTGCGATGCAGGAGACACAGGTTTAATCCCTGGGTCAGGAATATCCGTTGGAGAAGGAAATGGTGGCCCACTCTAGGATTCTTGCCTGGAGAATCCCATGGACAGAGGAGCCTGACAGGCTACAGTCCATAGAGTCAGACACGACCGAGCACACACACCTACTTAGAGTTGTGGCCTGGGAACAGGAATGCTGGTCTTCAAAGCCCCAGGCTGTGGCTCCTCCACCAAGACATCATCTGATCACTCCCACCCCTGGGCCGCTCCTCCGTCCTTACCCTGGAGGAACGCAAGGCACTTTCTTCTGCTGCAGCTTTAGCGTGCAGCAGAATCTGAATAGCACATAAATTTTCACTCTTGTTGTAGCAGCTCGGGAGGCAGTGACACTGGAGGCAAAAAGAGGCAAGGAAAAGAGGAGAGGCAACTCTCAGCCCAGAGGAAGTTTCCATTCTTGTCCTGCATCACAGTGACACGGCTATGGTGAATGTTGGCCAGCCCATCATTTGGCCTCCCTCCTTGTAGCTGGGCACTGTGAAAACTCCTCAAACTGCCCCTCTTCTCTCTGCCCGTCTGTGTGATTCCCTTTGACTGAAGCACTCCCTTTGATGTAAGCTAATGAAAAAGCTCTATGTTGGAGGCACTAATTTTTAAATAAGTCAAGGTGGCTTAAAGAAGAACCTAACTTGGCAAGGTCACACAGCAGTTCAGCCAGAAACAGGCCTGTGTGACTTGACCTCAGTCTGAAAGGGGTAAAGGGCTTACATGAGGCCAAGCAAATCAAGTCCATATAGAACACTTAGTTGGCTCTGCCATGGATAGCTCTGTTAAGAATAAGTGACCTTGAGGAAGTTTTTCTGCCCTCTAGGACCCTGGATCCATGTTTCTGTGTGTGAGGTACCAAACTCCAGCAGGAGTCTATGACAAGATTCCAAGTACAACTTTATCCTTGGAGATGGTTATAGTAGTTGTTAGTTGATCTACTTAATTAATTGTAATTAATACTAATTAATACTGGTTCCTTGGGGATAACCCTAAACCTCATTCATAGAAAAAATTAATATATAAAATGTAAAAAAGTTAATAATGATAACGTGAAAGTCAAAGTCGCTCATTTGTGTCTGACTGTTTGCGACCCCATGAACTATACAGTCCATGAAATTCTCCAGACCAGAATACTAGAGTGGGTAGCCTTTCCCTTCTCCAGGGAATCTTCCCAACCCAGGGATCGAACCCAGGTCTCCTGCATTGAATGTGGATTCTTTACCAGCTGAGCCACAAGGGAAGCCCTAATAAAAATAAGATGGGAGAATTTCAAGGAGTGCTTTTATTGTGAAAAGCAGGAACTGTACACAAAACTTTTGCTTGAGAATTGGCAAATTTTGTTACGATCTTTAACATTGGAAATTCAAATCTGAGTCATGGATAAGGAAAAAGATGGTGATAGAAATAAATTAATCCATATCTCCTTTATTTTGGAAAAAGTGTTTAGAATTTTTGTTTGTTTTTGCTTTATGAACACTGATTTCCCCCCACCCCCACCCAACACACGCACACACACACACACACACACACTTGAATACATTTCTGTTTGCTACCTGGCTCTACTCTTGGCCAATACATCATACTTGTGAGAAAATTCTGCATTTCTATGGATAGGCATGATTTATTCTACTTTATTTTAATGGGGTCTATTTCTTTTTATATTTCAGAAAGAGCAAGGTTGTTCACAAAGCCATAAAGCATCACAGGTTGGCAGTTCTTTGTGCTGACATCTATTTCACTACTTAAAAAAATGCTAATAGACTTTTTTTTGGAGTGGTTTTAGATTCATGGAAAAATTCAGTGGAAAGCATAGAGTTCCGATATAACGTCTCTCCTAAGCACACAGCCTCCGCTTCTATCAACAAGGGTATCAGAGTGGTGCCTCTGTTACAATGGATGAACCAACATTGACTCATCACTATCAACCACAGTTTAACTAGTTTTCACTCTTCGTATTGTACATTCATTGGTTTTGACAAATGCATCCACCATCATAGTATCATACAAAGGAGTTTTACACAAGACATATTTGTTATTTCTTTCCTCTCAAGCTAAGAATTGGACTATTTTCAGATGCTCTTTTCAAACCTTTAGAGACACTTCTCTGCTGGGCCCTTCTACTTTCTTTGCCCTTCCAAATGACATTCCTGGCTGGAACTGTGTTCATTCTTTAAGTATTTTGGGGGGACTACCAGGCAATGCACTGCTCTCTAGGACTAGGAAGAGGAATGTAGTGACAGCCCTATGCTACAGGTGCCTGCCCACGTTCTGCTGAGGAAAATGGACCAGCCAGCAATGAATGCAATATTTTGTACTTAAAGTGTGATGTAGAGGACCAGCTGGGATCAGGAATTATAGCCCTGGAGGGCAGGGGCTCTGGCAGCTAATCCCACATGGCAGAGTGGAGAAGGTCCATGATAGGTTTCCTAGGGGAGACTTAAGCAGGTAGGAGGAGGTATTATCAGAGAAAAATTTCTGGCATCATCCTCCCATCTCATCAATCCTTTATTTTAGGAGTAAAACACACATCTGTCTGTCTGTGGCTAGACTGAGTGTAGGGGGAGGTGTTTTGAGAACAAAATTCCTTTTTTTCTTTTGCATAGTGCTAATATAGATTTCAGCCAACTAGGGAACATTATCAAAACCTCTGGAAGCATATTCAGTTTACTGTAGTAAAAGTATCCTCTTATCTTTAGCACTGTCATCCAGCTGAAGTCAGGCATAGCCCAGCAGTTCCAACATGGTCAACACTGAGCCTCCTCTCTCTCTGTTTCAAGGGAGCTGAGAAGCACTCAGGAAAACATTGAATGTGGTTGGAGTTAAGCCTGGGCTGACACCCCAGCACCTCCCTTGCTATACCACCTGTGCAGATGACCTCCTCCAGATTGGGAAGCTGCACTGTATTCATTTATAAAGTGGGCATAATATGTCACCTACCCAGCAGGGTTATGGAGTTAGTAGTAATATACATAAATCACCCAGAAGTGGTCCTGGTAGGAAGATCAATGCTCAGGGATTGGTCACAGACATTATCCATTTTCCCATTTCCTATTTTGTCCAGTGTTCATGACTCAATTCCAACATCTCACAGATGAATTTCACTCTGAAGCAGGTTCAGCCAAACAAATATAATCAGAGTTAAGATGGTCAGAGGCACTGTAGCATTTGGTTTTATAATAGTTAAAACCATCTGGCCCAGGTGTTTGGGAGAATATTATAAATATACGTGTACACACACACACACCAAGCCAAGTTCATCTGACTCTGGTTTCTACCCAACCTGACAACCGCTCTGGGCATTGCCATCATCACAAAGCTATGACACTTTCTACCTCCCTAGTTAATGCCTCTCTCTGCCTGCCCTTTAAGCCTGTGAATATTTTTGTTAATGTAATTTTTTTACTTTACATTTTAAAATGTATGTGCTTAATATAAAAGAAGTTTAAATACCACAGCATATAAAGTAGAAGTGAAGGATTACCCCCACTGCGTTTTCTCACCCTATTCCACCTCTAACCAAGGATTATTAATATGAAGTATATTGTGTGTTTCTTGTAGACTTTTTTCTGTGAATATTCAGACATGCTTATCTTCATATATTTCCCCAGTTTCCCAGTTTTTAAAAAATCAGATCATCTCTCTGCATGTGTCATGCTGCTGCTGCTGCTGCTGCTGCTAAGGTGCTTCAGTCGTGTCTGACTCTGTGCGACCCCATAGACAGCAGCCCACCAGGCTCCTCTGTCCCTGGGATTCTCCAGGCAAGAATACTGAAGTGGGTTGCCATTTCCTGCCCATTAATACCCGTGTTTTTCCTATTTTTAAATGGTCTGCAAACATCTTGCTACACCTGTTCTTGGCATATATGTGAATATTTCTAAAGGATATAATTATTGAAGGGAAATTTCTGGCTTAAACATGCAAAATTTAAATTTTGAAACAACCATGTAGCACTCTATAAGAGGTGCCAATCTACAGTAATACCAATAACTCTCAAGTGTTTGAAAATATGTGCTTACTCAAAGGTAAAAATTAGTAGATTGTCTTTGAGTTTCTATGAGAGTTTTATTTTTTTCACCACCTGAGCTAGTCTCATTGGTATCTCCAAGAATTTATTTCAGTGGTTTACCAGTCTTATTCTGTTATAAATATTCTTTGTGTGTGTGTGTGTGTGTGGTTCTGCCAAGCAGCATACAGGATCTTAGTTCCCTGACTAGGAACTAACTGCCCCATGACCCATGCCCCCTACAGTCGAAGCTTGTGGAATCTTAACTACTGGACCACCAGGGAAGTCCCTATTACAAACATTCTAATTCCCTGCAAAGCACTTGGTTATTGGATTAGCTTGGCAAATTCTAGAATCCAGTCTATGAACTTGAACAAACAGTATAAAGGTAGTAGTGGAAGGTATCCAAAGTTATCCTTCTTTTAAAAATGTAAATCAGGGACTTCCCTGGTTGTCCAGTGGTTAAGACTCTGTGCTGTCAATGCCGGGAGCACAGATTTGATCCCTAGTCAGGAAACTAATATTCTGCATGCCGTGTGAGGCAGCCAAAAGATTTTTTAAAAAATAAATAAAAATGTATATCAGACTGTGCAGCTGATTTGCATCCGTTAGTTCTTAGAATGAGATCTAACTTCCTTGCATCTCCTGCTGGCCTGCACAACCCGGCCTCTGCTTATGTTGTTGACTTCTCTTCTTCATCACTGCCCCTCCACCTCAAGGTATATTCTAACCTCATCAGACTACATTTATCTTCTTAAACTCACCAAGGGTTTTCCTTCTGGCTTTAGAACAGTATTTTTCAGCCTTTCTGACTATTGACCTGCAATAAGACATGCCCTGTGTGTCATAACTAACTAAATATCAACATATATGTTTGTGTGGGTATGTATGTGTGCACATATAAGAAACTAAAATTTATAAACAGACAAACTAACATTTTAGCAAATAACTAACTGTCCTGTGATGCCACATACTAAGATGATGTGCTAGGCAAATTAATGGCTCTTGCCTCCCACAAATATGTCTGCACCCTAGTCTTCAGACCTAGGATTATGTTTCCTGACCAGCCTAAGTCCCCAAATTGAGGATTCGCTTCAGTAGGGAGCAAATACCCAGAGCCCCTCATGTTTTTATCAATTTATAGCATCATTTTAGACAAACCTCTCATTATATTGCCTATTATATCCTTAGTCTTCGCTTTGGAAATGCAAATGTTTTCGTGTTTACAGTGTCCACAGACCTGGATTAAGCACTTCAGGGAGATGTGAATTGTGTTCAGAGGTATAAGTAAATTCCATAGTTGTACGCTTATTGGAGAAATCCAGATTAAAGAATCAGAAAAAACTTGAAAGTAATAAAGATGGAATGAAATACTCCACTTGAGAAGCAAGAGGACACTTGGGTTATGTTGGTCATCTGTAGCAATAACAACACTCATTTGTAATAGGTTGCCTTTTCAAAGCATGTTTCACAGATTATCATATTTGATTTTTGCCGTCCCTCCTTAAGGTATGATTACTGTTTTTTCTTGAATAGGTGTGGAAATTGAGCCTCAGAGAATGAGAACTAAAATGTTTATTCAGCACATACTATATGCCAGAAAGACTTAGTTGCTCAGTCATGTCTGATCCTTTGCAACTCCATGGACTATAGTAGCCTTCCAGGCTCCCCCGTGCATGGGATTCTCCAGGCAAGATTACTGGAGTGGGTTGCCATTCCGTTCTCCAGGGAATCTTCCCAACCCAGGGATTGAACCCTAGTCTCCTGCATCACAGGCAGATTCTTTACCATCTGAGCCACCAGGAAAGCCCCACTATATGCCAGAGCCCATGATTAAAACCTTACAAGTGGCATTTCATTGAATCCCTAGCATAAACTGGGAGTTCACCACTATGATTCTCATTTTACAGTTGAAGTTATGACTTGTGCAGACTCGCTGAGCTGAAAAATGTACCAAACAAAATTCAGTCCACGGTCATCTGACTCCTGGGTCAATGCCCTCCCTGCCATGCTGCATGTTGCACTCATTCTCATTGGCAAGCATTTCCAAATCACGTAATCACAACGGCTTCTCTTCAGGTTTCTGCAGTACTGCTAAAAGTTGCGGAGGTGGAATATTAGACTTGAATTTTCCTTGGTGGCCCCTGTTGCCCTGAAAAGTGAGTTGATGAAGGCAAGAAACTGAATAATCCAACTGAGAGATGACAAAGAGCTAATGGTAGACAAAGTCCCGTGTGCAAAGGACTTTGCTTTTTTACTTTAACTTCTTATTTGGGCACAATTTCAAAGTAACTTGAATAAAAGCAAAGTGCAAAAGAACTTCTGCTTACCCTTTCCTCAGATTCATCTATTGTTAACATTTTATTCCATCATAAGTGCAAGTGGCATAAATGTTTTTAATGTCATTCTCGCCCAAGGACTCTGGGTATCTCGTAGCCTTTTTATCCCTTATTTGAATTGTCCTACAGCCCAGCTTTCTTCTTCCTCCTTTCCTACCCCTGTTCTCAAATTCAGCTGTGCATTACAACCCAGGATTCCCTTTGCTCTCCCACTGTGCATACAAGTCTGGCTCTGCCGCAAGTCAGCTTGAATTCGGATCACTGTTTTATCACTTACCAGCCATTGTCACTTTTATAGAGTGTTAGAACTTCCTTATCTGATCAAAGGGACCTGAAGTAGCACTTTCCAGGATGTTTGTGAAGATAATATGGAATCATCGGTAAGTTAGCTGTACTACCAGAGTAAATTCCCCTAGAAATGTGTATTCACATTGCAAAAGACACATATTCACATTGCAAAGGACCCATATTCATTTACCAGCTGTACCTGTTGTTAAAATATGGAAACACTTCCGTATCAGTTGATAAGTAACTGCTTCCCTGAAACCCTCCCCTCACTACCGTAGCACTCTCATCTTCCTGACCACCTGGCCACTGCCCTGGGGCCACCATGGATATCCCCACAGTCCAGCGACAGGTACCTGCCTGTGGAGCTGGGGCGTCCAGGACCCTGCTACAGCTCTAAATGCTGCAGCATTTTGATTAGTTGTTGACTTCTGAAAAGTGTTAATTTGATTGCAGAATGTTAGCTTAGTGCCTATAAGTCCTGTAACCCATGTTTACAAACAACAAAGAAAACTCAGGGAGAGAATGAGTAACCTTGTCTAAGGTCACACATAATGACTTAATCTGAAACTATTCAATTTCCAAAACCATGTACAGTCTCCGTGGAGTCAAATCACAGTCACTAAGTGTGGTTCAGCCCCTATGACCTTGAGCTGAGGACTTCATCTCTTAGAGGGCAGAGAGAGTGAGAAGATTCTTCTGGCTTCCCTTCCTCTCCAGGCATTGAAAAGTGCCAATACAGGGGAAATTTCCTTGTCTTTTTGTTCAGGGCAAATAATCAAGTTGAACGGTCAATTTTAGGCCAGAGATCAAACTCACCTCGTTAATTATTCACAGAGTTGATCGTCTGCTCTGTTCTTGAGACTGTAAACCAACTGAGACAAACCAGAATTACGAAGCTGGTAAAATAAACTTTTTGAAAAGAACTCGTTGAAGCAGAGCAGACAAATATTTTTAGAGAGGGCCTGTGAGCCAATGAAAGCAAACACACTGAAAGGATCACGGTCTTGGGAACCAGCGAGACGCCACTTATGAGCTGTGTGCTGCTGGGCAGATCGTGTAATAAGTAACCTTAGTTTTGTCATTTGGAAAATAGGAATAAGTACCTTGAAGAGTTATTTAGAGGCAGATACAGTAGGTGCACAGCCCCAAACTTGGTGCCTGGCACCAGGAGTGGGAGTCAAAATATTTGCTGGACCTAGACTACAGAGCTGTGAAGAAACCAGAATTACTGTGAATCAACATCCCAGGGGCTCCTGGAGGGTCTCAGGGGTTAGGACACCATACTTTCACTACCATGGCCCCAGGTTCAATACCTGGTTGGGGAACTAAGATCCCACAAGCCTCCTGGCATGGCCTAAATAAATAAATACATTTCTGTTGTTTAAACCACCAGCCTATGATATTTCATTTGGTTAGCCTGAGCAGAACAACATACCTACCTTATAGCAATTTTTTAAAGATTAATAGAAACAAGGTAAAAACATCTAGACTAATTTCTTGCATGAATTATGGAATTATCACATGTCAGGTGTTGTTCTAAGAGCTTCACATGTGTATTAGTTTCATGCTGCTACTGCTGCTAAGTTGCTTCAGTCATGTCCGACTCTGTGCGACCGCACAGACGGCAGCCCACCAGGCTCCCCCGTCCCTGGGATTCTCCAGGCAAGAACACTGGAGTGGGTTGCCATTTCCTTCTCCAATGCATGAAAGTGAAACGTCAAAGTGAAGTTGCTCAGTCGTGTCCGACTCTTAGCGACCTCATGGACTGCGGCCCACCAGGCTCCTCCGTCCATGGGATTTTCCAGGCAAGAGTACTGGAGTGGGGTGCCATTGCCTTCTCCAATTAGTTTCATAGTGTTGCCATAACAAAATTCCACAAACTGGGTGACTTAAAACAATGGCAATGTATTCTTTCACAGTTTTGAGGCTAGATGTCTGAAGTCAAGGTGTTGACAGGACAAAACTCCCTTGAAAGCCTCTGGAAGGGGATCCTTCCTTGCTACTTCTTAGTTTCTGGTAGCCCATGCATTCCTTGGCTTGTGGTAGCATCACTCCAGTCTCTGCCTCCATTGTTACATGGCATTTTCCCTGTGTGTCTGTGTCTTCACATGGCCATCTTCTTATATGGACATCAATCCTATTGAAGGAAGATCCTACCTTACTCCACTATGACCTCATCTTAGCTAATTATATCTATTGTTGTAAGTTGCTAAGTCATGTCCGACTCTTTGCAACCCCATGGACTATAGCATACCAGGCTCTTCTGGCCTTCACTATCTCCTGGAGTTTGCTCGAATTCATATCCTAACCTTATTTCCAAATAAAATCCCATTCTGAGATATTTGAGGTTTAGGACTTCAGCATCTCTTCTGAAGGGAACAATTCATGGAAGACATCTTACCTCAGTTAATCTTTTTCCATGGCAACCCAATGAAGCAGATATTATTATATTGATTTTAGAGATGAGGAAACCAAGACTCAGAGTGTTCACATAACTTGTTCAAGGTTACAGAGTGACTAAGCAACTATACGCTTTACTACTTCTTGTCTAGTAGAGTTTAGGGGCATAGTAAGTGAGAGGGATATGTGAGATTATTGGGTTTTTTTGTTTGTTTTTATTTTGAAATGCATTATGAATGACCATGTACCCTAGATTATGGGTAAGTAAATTTTTCTCTGTAAAGGGCCAGACAGTGTCTTAGTTTTTACAGGTGATATGATCAATCTCTGTTGCAACTACTGAGCTCTGCTCTTGTAGCATGAAACTAGTCAAAGATAATATGTAAGCAAATGAACATGACTGTGTTCCAGTAAAACATTATTTTCAAAAATAGACAGGACTTATATATCAATCAATCCTAAAGGAAATTAGTCCTGAATATTCACTGGGAGGACGGATGATGAAGCTGAAGCTCCAATACTTTGGCCACCTGATGAACTGACTGATTGGAAAAGACCCTGATGCTGGGAAAGATTGAAGGCAGGAGGAGAAGGGGATGACAGAGGATGAGATGGTTGGATGGCATCACCTATTTGATGGACATGAGTTTGAGCAAGCTCCGGGAGTTGGTGTTGGACAGGGAAGCCTGGCATGCTGCAGTCCATGGGGTCGCAAAGAGTCGGACACGACTGAGCTGAACCAATATATCCATCAGTTGATGGACATTTGGGTTTCTTCCACATTTTGCAATTATGGTGAATATTGCTACTATTTGATAGCATCTTTTGAAGCACAAAGCTTTTTTAATTTTGATGAAGCTCAATTTACCTTTTTCTTTTATTTCTTATGTTTTGGTGTCTTATTTAAGAATGCATTGCTTGATCCAAGACCATGAAGACTTACTCTTATGTTTTCTTCTAAGAGTCGTATTGTTTTAGTCTGATATGTAATCTTCTCATCCATTTTGAGATAACTTTTGTATATGTGTATTTCCCAAGTGTATTTTCTTGGTACTCTTGTCAAGAGTCAATTGACCATAAATGAAGGCGTTTATTTCTGAACTCTCAATTCTATCCCATTGATTTGTATGTCTATCAGTAAGCCAGTTCCTCACTGTCTTGATTACTGTTGCTGTGTTATAAGTTTTGAAATCAAGAAGTGGGACTCCTCCAACTGTGTTCTTTCATTTCAAGATTGTTTCAGCTCTCCTGGGTCCCTGTATTACCATATACATTTTAGGATCACTTTGTCAATTTCTTCAAAAAAGCCAGCTGGGGTTTTGACAGGGATTGCAATGAATCTTCAGATAAAATTTGGGAGTATTACCTTAACAACATTAATTTTTCTAATCCATGAGCATGAGGTATTTTTCCATTTATTTATGTCTTCATTAATTTCTTTCCATAGTCTTTAATAGCCTTTAGTGTACAAGTATAGTACTTCTTTTCTTACATTTATTAAGTATTTTGTTCTTCTTGACGCTATTGTAAATTGAACTTTTCCTTAATTTTATTTTCAGATTGTAAGTGATAGAAATATATTTGATTTTTATATACTGATTTTGTCTTATAATCTTGATGAATTCATTTATTTGTTTTACTATCTTTTTAGTCCACTCCTTTTTTCTATAGACAAAGTTATGCTATCTGCAAATAGAGATAGTTTTCTTCTTTCTTTTCAGTCTGGATGTCTTTTATCTCTTCCTTGTTTAAACTTTCTGGCAAGAACCTCCAGAACAATATTGAATAGAAATGGGAAGAGCAGATATCTTGTCTTATTCCTAATCTTAGGGGAAAAAAGTTTCAGTGTTTCATCATTTTGTAAGATGTTAGCAGTATTTTTTTCACAGATGTCCTTTATCGATCGAGGAAATTTCTTTCTATTCTGAGCTGGAGTGTTTTTATCATGAGAATGTTGGATTTTGTCAAATTATTTTTTCAGCTACTGAGATGACATTGTGATTTTTAAACTTTATTCTGTTGATATGATGGGTTATATTAATTGCTTTCTGTATGTTTAACAATCTTTCTTTGATGAGATGCTCCTATTCATGGTATATAATCATTTTTATATGCTGGTGAATTCCGTTTGCTAGTAATTTTTGAGAATTTTTTGTCTATGTTCATACGGGATATTGATACGTAGTCTTCTTTTACGCATCATTTACGTTACTTGCAGTGATGCAAACTGCAAGCCTTACGGAACAGTGTCTTGAAGGTTTCTGTTTATTTTCTTTTATTATTTTTTAATTTTAGTCTTTATATTTAGTAGCCCCAATCGATCTGTTTTAAAGTTTACTAATTCTTCAACCTGCTCAAGTCTGTAGTTGGGCAGACTTTTTTTTTTTAATTTATGGTCTTTGATGACACATTTTTCTTATACTTTCCTTTAACCCTTTAGAAATGGTTTCTCTGAGTTCTTTTAATATATTTATGATTACTGATTTGTCTTTATCTAGTAAGCATAATGCCTGGGCTTTCTCAGGGACAATGTCTGTTAACTACTTTTTTTCCTTTATGTGGGCCATATGTCCCTATTTCTTTGCATCTCTTATATCTTTTGCTCTTGTTATTGAAAACTGGACTTTTTCCCAAAGCAAAAAGCATTGTATTGAAATATAGTTGATTTATAATATGTTCGTTTCAGGTAGCCAGCAAAGTGAATCAGTTACATAGCTATCTATCTGTCTCTCTCTATTCTTTTTCAGATTCTTTTCCATTATAGGTTATTACAACATATTGAATATAGTTCCCATATACTACCATATAGTAGGTCCTTGTTTATTTGTTTTATGTATAGTACTGTGTGTCTGTTAATCCCAAACCTTTATCTCTCCTCTTCCTTTCCCCTTTGGTAACCATAAGTTTGTTTTCTATGTCTTTGAGTGTATTTCTGCTTGTAAATCAGGTCATTTGTATATTTTTTAAAAGATTCTACTTATAAGTGATATCCTATGATATTTGTGTTTTTTTATCTGACTTAGTTCACTTAGTATGGTAATCTCTAGGTCCATATGATAATCTCTAGGCTCACCCATGTTATTGCAAATGGAATTATTTCATTCTTTTTGTGGCTAAGTAATATTCCATTATATATATATATATATATATATATATATATATATATATATATATCTCCACACACCACACCTTCTTTTCCATCCATTCATCTATTGACAGGCATTTAGTTTGCTTCCATGTCTTGACTATTGTAAATGGTGCTGCTATGAGCATTGGGGTGCATGTATTTTTTAAATTAGTTTTCACCTTTTTTAAACTGGACATTTTAAATAATACTCTGTATATCTCTCTCTCTTTTGTGCTTTATTGTTGTAGCTGCTATCTGTTTTTTTGTGACTTTCTTGGACTAATTCTGTAAAACCTGTATTCTTTTGTATTATGTGGCCACCAAAGCCTCTATTCAGTTTGTGTCTGGTTAGCTAATGACAGGATAGAGATTTCCTTAAAATTCTTTTAACTAATAGTCTAGCATTTCTAAGGACTTCCCGTGTGCGTGCGCACGCATGTGTGTGTATGTGTGTGTGTGTTCTAAGTGCTCTAGCAGCCAGTTTACAGCCCCAACTTATCCTAAGTTTCTTGCTCATACAGAGACTCAAGATAACCATAGGTAAGAGAGTACACTTTATCAAGTCTTTCCTGGATATATGCAGTCCTAAAAATGCACACTGGTTTCTAGATTTCCTAGGAATACACTGAGGCTTTTCCAAAGACCCCTAAGGACATCTCATTAACCAGTTGTTCTTTTTAAAAAATTTTTAGCTAGCCTTTTGTTAGCTCCAATTGTTAAAATATCCTCAGGCAGCTGTGATACTAAACAATTTCCACTGATTGTATTTGACAAATACTCTGTGGGCAGGGCTCTTCACAAAAAGCAAATTCTGATTAGTTCAAATAAAGACAGTCCCTGAAAATGGAGCTTTGTCGTGAACTGTTAAACAGGGCAAATAGTGACAGTTCTCTGGAAATGGGGCTTCTGGAAAGCTCTGAACCCATTTTGTTTCTTTCAGTAGCAACTTGGCTGCTGTTTTTCACAGAGAATGTAGTTGTGAGCCTATTGGCTCTCAGTGCCACTGAAGAGTTGGGGAGAAGGTGATGGGCACAGATTAAAAAGCCACAAAACTCACTATCCTTGCTGATATCCAGCCATTCTTTTTGAATAAATGCTACTTGGATTGTTGCAAACCTTTAGTGATTTTTCAGAGTTCTAAAAAAGTTTATTTTGACAGTTTTCACTAGTGTTCACATTGCTTTTATGGAGGACTGGATTTCAGAGGTCGCCCTCAATCTGCCATTTCAGAATAGTTGATTGTATATTTGGCTTTTATAGCTATATATCAAATTATCACAAACTTAGCAGCTAAAACAACCCCCAGATATTATGTCATAGTTTTTGTAGGCTGGAAATCCTGGCACAGCATAACTGAGACTTACAGCATGTAGGTTGGACTATATGCCCTTTTGTTAAATTCAGAGTCTTCTTTCACACTCATTCAGGTTGTTGGCAGAATTTAAATTGTTGTTATAGGACTGAGGTTCCTGTTTCATCACTAGCTGATTCACCTCAGCTCTTA
Source organism: Bos mutus (assembly GCF_027580195.1). Lineage (NCBI taxonomy): Eukaryota > Metazoa > Chordata > Mammalia > Artiodactyla > Bovidae > Bos > Bos mutus. The sequence goes on along the minus strand of NC_091630.1, from coordinate 68,189,475 downwards.
GAGGTCACATTTAGGTCCAACCCATGACCAAGACATTTACTTTCTCAAAGCCAGCAGGAAGAATGTTTTTCCAGTAGTTAAGCTTGAGTCTTAAATTACATAAGCTAATCATGGTAGTAAATATCTATCATATTCACAGGACTTTCTCAAGGAAAAAGGACTATGTGCTGTGCTTAGTATCTGACTCTCTGTGACCCCATGGACTGCAGCCTGCCAGGCTCCTCTGTCCATGGGGATTCTCCAGGCAAGAATACTGGAGTGGGTTGCCATGCCCTCCTCCAGGGAATCTTCCCAATCCAGGGATCAAACTCAGGTGGATTCATTAACATATGAGCCATCAGGAAAGCCCAAGAATACTGGGGTGGGTAGCCTAGCCCTTCTCCAGGGGATCTTCGTGACCCAGGAATCGAACTGGGGTCTTCTGCATTGCAGGCAGATTCTTTACCAGCTGAGCTATCAGGGAAGCCCGAAGGGAGTATGTAAGGTAAATTTACTAGGTGGTGAGATTCTTGGGGGCCATCTTGGAATTCTGCCTACCGTAGGCTTTATTGTGGGTTTTTAAGGATTTGGCTAAAATATATCATTTCCAGCTATACTTCCTTTATGTAGAACTGTATCATATAAATTAACTAATAAAATATTTACAACAACTCTGTGAGATAGGAAGGGACAGTGTTCCTAAATACATTTTAGAGAACTGAACCAAAAGTCTCAGAGAGATGATATGATTTGCTCATAGGCACACCACTAGTGAGAGGTAAATTAATTCCTCTGACTCTAGGTAGGGCACCCTCTGCCCGAACCCACACCTGCCTGCCATGGTAGAGGTCAGTTCTTTGAGTTTTGTTACATGGTGGTGAGGATGTTAGTACCTAAGGCTTCTTTAAGGGATTTTGGAACAGTCTTCCTATAGGCTTCTATAACTCCCATATGTGTATTTGGGGAGAATACCTGAGCATGCAAAATAATATTAACCAGGAGGTTTGATAAGATGGAGTTTTCAGGTGTGAATCGCAATTTAAATAGCAGAGAAAATTCCAATTACTTCCAGCAATGTATTTTGAATGCTCCCTCTGGCCCAGCCAGAAGGGAGCAGACAGTCATCTTCTGCAGAAAGTAAATGGAATTTTTATTTTATTTTTTTGAAGTGCCTTGAAATCATCATTCTCAAAGCTGACAATGGGATCTCAGTGAAGACATCATCAGAAGGAATATCAGAAGGTTCTCTGGGTAGTCGGGCATTGACCAAACACACTTGCGTATGAATTTGATGGTTTTGCAAGTGGGAGAAGAAATTAACCGTTTAAGACTAGCTTTCCAACTTTCCTGTACTTAACTACTGGTTCAGGGTATCCAATCATTTAAAAGATAGTGGGTTCTCATTAGTTCCAATTCAACCCTTTAAATTATTCTGTCTTTCTACAGCAGTGCAGATGGCTGTCTGTAGCCTCATCAATCAATCCTCCAAATGTCTGAGGGCAGCAGAGATAGGATATTGGTTTTCTCTCCAGTTTCTCTTTACCTGGGCCCTGTACCAATTCCCCAGCTGCTGGAAGAAGATGGTTCACATCTTCTACAAAGGCCAGCCCCCTTGCCTCAAGATAGCAATAACTTGCATGACTTTCATGTTCCAGAGCTCCCTATGTGGTCAGGCTGAGGCTCCGTCCAGCTGAGAACCAGGTACTTGCTTGGCTGCCTTCCCTGCCCATCCTGCTTCCTGCATTTCCTCTTTCCTGAGAGCCCTCCCCATCAGTGAATCACATTCATCCTGTCACTGTCTCAGATGCTGCTTTGATGGCGGTCACCTCAGACAAATAGTAAAGAAGTTCTGGTTTGCCATTTCTCTAAATTAAAAAAAAAAAAAAAAAAATGATCCAGGAACTAAAGACTTTGCTTAATCTAAAGAAATAACCATTTGAAAAATATGGTTATTTACCTCTCAACCTCAGTTATCTGGAATATGGCCGTGAATATAGAACAGGCCAACATGGAACCAAGTTAGATATTGTAAGATGAAAGGCAGTCTGTACATTCATCACTGAAAACAAGTGCAGGCTTTGATGCCTGATAGATAAACAAATGAATGACCCGTTACATGTGCTGGACAAGTGAGCCTGGATAAACTTGTGACTTCTCCAGCTCATTTTCCTGTCTGTGATACAAATCTCAATCTACACACTAACAGTGTTTCTGGGAAAATAAAAGGTACAAACGTTAAATGGGTTAATACATATCACCACTTCAAAACCCAGAGCTTTCTCTTCTTGTGTGTGTATGTTCAGTCGTATCTGACTCTTTGCAACCCCATGAGCTGTAGCCTTCCAGGCTTCTCTGTCCATGGGATTCTCCAGGCAAGAATACTGGAGTGGGTTACCATTTCCTACTCAAGGGGATCTTCCTGACCCAAGGATCGAACCTGCATCTCTTGCATCTCCTGCATTAGCAGGGAGATTTTTTACCACTGCCTAGGAAGCCCATTTCTTTTATTATAAGGTCTTTACGTGACAGAGAGCATGGTATTTTAGTTCGGTTACCGGCCAATTTCTGTTCAAAGCTGAGGCTGAAAGCAGACCCTTTTTCATGCACAAAACAAACAAAACTCACCAGCTGCAAGCACAACAAAATTGAACTTGGATGCTGCCTTTTCTTCCTGTCAGGACAGGACTCTGACTAGTCCCAACTTGAAGGAATTAGATACTAAAAGGCAGGACCAAACAAGGTAAGACTACCTGTCAGGTGAGCGGAACATGTGGTGGACAGACAGAGCCAGGAAATCAACAAAGAGGGAACCAGCTGAAAGGAACCTAGAGACCAGAGGCAAACATTTCACCTGCAGCCTGGAGGTCAGCCCAAGGGAAGAGAGATAAGAGATGCAAAGTTCGGAGGTGAGGTTGGCACAGCTCCTTAAGAAATGGGTGAAAGATGAAAGCGACTTCGCTTTAAACCAACAAAAGCGGCTAATGTTTACACCGTGCTTTAGTGGTTAAAGCAAATTCCCAAATATTTCACTAGACTGTGGGCTTCCTGAAGGCAGTGCCTTTTCATTTTGCTATCCCAACCACCATGCAGGGTGCCAGGCACCTAATAGCCAATATCAACAATCATTTGTTAACTAAATGATTGCAAACAGAATGAAAATGGAGCTATGAGGGGTTTGGGAGCCAATAACATCGGGGACATAATTCTGGTTTTGTTGATTATTGAGTGAGAGTCCTTACGGTGATCTAGTCTTTTTTGAGCTTTAGTGTGTTGATATATGAAATGAAAATTTTAAATTCATGTATTTACAGGGTTGTTGGGAAGTTACACACACACGCTATACACAAAATGTTGATATACTCTTTGTTTTATATATAGATGTCATATAGATATTTATATCTACATACACACACACGCAAACACGTACTCATACACATTCAACACCACCTTTGCATCCAGCAAGGTAACCATGATGATATGATGACAGTGACCATGGTAATGAAGGAGTAACTTCCCATGAGGGGTTCCTACATTTTTTTTGCTACCTCCATTGTTTCAGCAAGTTAATTTCCAGGCAGCTCCACCCAAGTTACAAATAGGTCTTAAGCTTCCCACTTGAGACAAGAGCAGATAAGAAAGCTGTGTATGTGGCAAGGTGACCTCTGTTATTAAGTCAACACAATAGTTCCAGCTCATTCTCCTCTTAAACTGTTCTAAAGGAAAGTCTAAAAGCCCTGCCATCTCATCCTCTCAGAAGTAAAAGCTCTCACTGCAGGGGTTTGCTGAGCCTTCCTAAGTATGGGTAATGCTGGGCCATGAGCTGGGTGCTTAAACAGTTCATCTCTAGGTTAGATGTGATTTTTCTTTTTTTAAAATCTTCCCAGTTAACCTTTCTCAGTCCGTAAAAATCAGAATCTTTTTGCCTTCATCCTGTTCATCATTAGAGGTCCATACCTTTGCTCTCATCTCCCCAACTCTCACCCTTCATTCCACCAAAATCTGTTTGTGTATACACCCACTCAGTCGTGTCTGACTCTTTACGACCCCATGGACTATGGCCCGCCAGGCTCCTCTGTCCATAGGATTCTCCAGGCAAGGATACTGGAGTGGGTTGCCATTCCCTCCTCCAGGGGATCTTCCCGACACAGGGACTGAACCCACGTCTCTTACATCTCCTGCATTGGTAGGCAAGTTCTTTACCACTAGTGCCACCTGGGAAGCTGAAATCTATTTAGTGATATAATAGAATTGGTTAAGATGGCATTTAATAGAAAGAATGACAGCTGACTCCCCCTCACTCTCAGTACCAGCAATCTTGCTGAAAAAGCACACCCACCTATGGTCTGACAAGAGGCTGCAGACAAGAGCTTTTCTTGCAATCACTGTGTTCCCAGCCTGTGCTTGTCATCTCCTATGCAACCTGGAGGGCGGGGGAAGAAAGAGCATGCTGAAATCAAAGGCCATGAAATATGATAGTGAAGGAGGAAACAGACAGAGCTGGAATCCATCTTAGGCCAGGCTGCGAATATTAGGCTACACGCATGGTCACCCTCCCAAGGGACTCTGAACTTTGTGCCCGGCGTCTATAGAAATGGCATACCAATGGGAAACCAGACCCCCCAGATAAAAGAGCCTCAGGACTTGTACTTGGACTCTCCGTTGCCTAAAAGAATGTGCTAATTATCTCTGTAACAGAACAAAGTCATAAATTCCATTATGTTTATCGGGATATGACCACAGGCCTATTGATAAATGTCTACTGTTTATCTAGTCTTGTGACACATGAATCATGGGCTAACTTTGATCGTATCTCTCTTTTACTTTGTCCAGACTAGTTTCAAGGAATTTGGGAAGGTGGGTTTGAGCAAGCACACTTAGGGTATATAAGGTTTTCACAAAAACTGGTCGTGGTCCTTGGCTAAGAGGAGACTCTGTCTTGGGCCCACCGGTGTAATAAACTGCACTCCACTATCTGCACTGTCCTTCTGAGTGAGTTTGTTTCCCAGAACGCGTGGCTACAACAATAGATGGCAGCTTTCCTTTAAGGAGTTAGCCAAACACGATTTTGAAATATTTATATAAAATTCGTCAGCTGACGAAAGTACTTGGTCCATGTGCACTGTGATGGTCTATATTAACATGAGTCCTTTGGACTGCAAGGAGATCCAACCAGTCCATCCTAAAGGAAATTAGCCCTAAATATTCATTGAAAGGACTGTGCTGAAGCTGAAGTTCCAATACTTTGGCCACTTGATGCAAAGAGTTGACTCATTGAAAAGACCCTGATGCTGGGAAAGATTGAAGGCAAAGGGTGAAGGGGCAGGCAGAGGAGAAGTGGTTAGATACCATCACTGACTCAGTGGACATGAATCTAAGTAAACTCTGGGAGCCAGTGGAGGACAGAGGAGCCTGGTGTGCTGCAGTCCATGGGGTCGCAGAGAGCTGGACAGGACTTAGCAACTGAACAACTGCAACATATTAACATGAACCACAATCATGTATCCAAGCTGGACTTGAAGCAAACTTCAAGTTTGAAGCAAATGCTCAGCATCAGTTTGCCATGGGTGAATGGAAGTAAACCATTACAGTAAACCAGTACTATAAGATTCTGCTGCTGCTAAGTTGCTTCAGTCGTGTCCGACTCTGTGCGACCCCATAGATGGCAGCCCACCAGGCTCCCCCATCCCTGGGATTTTCCAGGCAAGAACACTGGAGTGGGTTGCCATTTCCTTCTCCAATGCATGAAAGTGAAAAGTGAAAAGTGAAAGTGAAGTCGCTCAGTCCTGTCTGACTCTTCGTGACCCCATGGACTGCAGCCCACCAGGCTCCTCTGTCCATGGGATTTTCCAGGCAAGAGTACTGGAGTGGGGTGCCATTGCCTTCTCCAACTATAAGACTCTGGAAGAATCCTATTCTGTCTAAGGAAGCTTCTAGCCTGTCTGTAAGCAAGCTGTTGGGAGTATAAGAGTTGGTCTCCAACTAGCAGTTCTTATGTGGAGGGGTCTAGTTCCTCTCTTTAGAATTCAGGCTACTTAGCTTTTCCCCTTTTTTTGGGGTCTCAGCCAAAACTCTAAAGTTTGTTTTTTTTTTTAATTGTTAACTATTTGTTTGTTTATTTTTGGCTATGTTAGGTCTCCGTTGCTGTGCATGGTTTTCTCTAGTTGGGACAAGCAGAGGCTACTCTTCATTGTTGTGCACTGACTTTTCTTATGGTGGTTTCTTTTTCTTTTCTATTTTATTTTAAAATTTTATTTTTAATAGAGGAGAAATTTCATTACAATATTGTGTTGGTTTATGTCATACATCAACATGAATCAGCCATAAGTGTACATATGTACTCTCCCTCCTGAACTTCCCTCCGACCCCACTCATCCTGTCCATCTAGGTTTTCACAGATCACCAAGCTGGGCTCCCTGTGTTATACAGCAGCTTCCCACTGGCTATTTCACAGATATCTGTGTATATATGTCAATACTACTTTTTCAATCCGTCCCACCCTCTCCTTCCCCCGTTGTGTCCACAAGTCCTTTCTTTACATCTGTGTCTCTATTCCTGCCCTGCAAATAGGTTCTTGCGATGGTTTCCTTCGTTGTGGCACCAGCTCCAGGCTGTGTGGACTTCAGTAGTTGTCGTGCATGGGTTTAGTTGCCCCAAGGCATGTGGAGTCTTCCCAGACCAGGGATCAAAGCCCTGTTAAGCATTGGCAGGCCAATGCTTAACCACTGGATTACCAGGGAAGTCCCAAAACTCTTAAGTCCTATAAAACATTTGTTGTAATCCTTTTACCCACAAGGAACTGTATCACAAAGAAATTTATTGAAAATGCTGGAGATTACTCAATTTGTAAGAGCAAAAGTTGGATTTAAACCCTGACCCATTCTTCTCCCATGCTAATAGTCATTCCCATCTTCCAAGTGTCCTCTTTAAAGTTGCCTAGGACCAGAAAGAAGGAACTGAACTTAATCCCATTTTACAGATGAGATAATAAAAGCTTAAAAATTTAAACAAAAACAAAACAAACAAAAAAAAAACACTTGCTTAAGATTACCCCTACAGACTGCTTAGAGTCCCAACAGAAAATGGATGGCTATGCAGGGGAGATTACTTTAAAAACAATTTAATAAAAAATTATTTGAAAAGGTGAGAGTGGTATTAGGAAGCCGCAGGGATTAGTGTGGTACTTCAGGACTAGTTAGCAACAGGGTTGTTACCCGTAAGACTAAAGGGTGGAGAGAAGAGGATTGTGTCCCAATGGACAGCTTGAGAGGAGCAGGGACCTCAAGTGGTAGGAGACAGCTAGTCCTAAGTCACACTTCAGGAGGAAGCTGGCCCACCTGCATCTCCTCTCAACTTCCAACCTCCTCTGGGGGATAAACCCAGTGAGGAGCCAGAGGGCACTGAAGCTTGTTGAAGTGGTCCCTGGAGGTTGGTCTCCCAGAGCAGGGAGCCCATGAAGGATGGAGAGTGGATCTGGCCCATTCAGTTAGTCATGCCAGAACTGGGAGTTGAAACCACATCTGTCTGCATCAAACCCAGTGCCATCTCTCATTGCCTCTGCCCTTACTTCCTCACCTGGCTGTGACACTTTGTATTGTAAGCATTCTCAGGGAGGGAACCTTTATTTATTTATTTATTTAATGATTTTTTATAAATGGTGCCATCCTGAGCACACAAAGACTTCTAGTTTGTTGACTGAATGAATTGATGGATGGAGAGACAGGTTACAGATAAACTTGAAACACATGGGGACAGTATAAGCAAAGTGAAAGAAATAGTATGTATTGCAATAACTCCCTCATTTAAACCTGATATATATCAGCACTTAAATTCCTTGATGAGTCACCCAAGTTCATTTGTGTAATGACAATAGCTTAAGCCAGATATGAGCCCAGATCACTAGCTCTAAAGTCAGTCTTTCTCTTTATTAACTCCAGTAATAAAATTTCCAGGGAAAATCTCAGGGAAGGACTCTGATCGGCTAGACTTGGACCAATCACTACAATCAGAGAAGAAGGGCCCTGTTATTGGTCCACTTGGGTCACAAGTCCCTCCTATGACAAAGATGGCAGGGCCAATTACTATAAGAAAGAAATTAATCACATAGGTGAGACCATGGGGGGATTGTGGTCTGGGTAGTCACCTCCATCTCCATTTTCCATAAATTCTTATTAGGAACAAATTACAATAGGTGATATTTGGAGGTAGACTCTGGGGTGACTGAAAAAAAAAATGTAGGGGGAAGGAAACTGAAGTTTATTAAACACCCTCATGTGCTATGTAATATTCCAAGTGCTACATACTAGCTCATTTCATTTTTACAACAGTACCACAAATTATATATTTTATTCTCAGTTTTTAAAAAGAATAAACTGAAGCTCACAGAAATGCAGTGATCTGCCCGAGATTAAAGTTAGTAAATAGACTAAGATTGAATCCAGGTTTTTATAGTTCTAATATCTATGCCCTTTCCTTTGGACCCAACATCTCTTAGTCCTGGAGGCATTGAGGATGGAGGAATAATACCCATCTGCAGAAATTCTGTGTATCAAGCAGATGTTTCTTCACAAAAATGAAACAGAGCCCTATTTATGTATGGGTCACTTGGTCAGAGCAGAATCAAAATCCCGGCATGTATTGCAGAATAAATACTGTTTTTCATCAGACAAATCCCAATAGAGAGACATTCTAAAAAATATCTGACCCATACTCCTCAAAACTATAAAGGTCTTCAGAAACAGGGAAAGACCGAGACACTGTTACAAACCAGAAGAGACTAAAGAGACATGACAACTACTTGCAATGTGTTATCCTACATTTGGTCTTGGAACAGAAAAGAGGTGTTAATGGAGAAATTGGTGAAATCCAAATAAAGTCTGGAGTTTGGTTAAAAATAGTGTACCGATGTTTGTTCCTTACTTTTGATAAGCATCCCATGGTAACATAAGATGATGGTGATAGTGGACGCTGGATGAAGAATATATGGGTATTCTTTGTACCATATTTACAATTGTTCTATCAGTTTAAAATTATTCCAAAATTTAAAGTTTATTGAAACAAAGTTGTGTTTTGTTTTTCTCCCTCAAGTAAAAACACGAACACTTGCAGAGCCCTGGGAAAGCCTGTTGGTGGAAGCTCATTACTACCTCTGATGAAGGGGTCTCTGGAGCTCCTGACATAGGGTGTTATGGACTGAATGTTTGTGTCCCGCCAAAATTCCTTTATTGAAGCCTTCATCCCCGACGTGATGGTATTTTGGGATGGTGCATTTGTGAGTTGGTTGGATTTAGATGAGGTCATGAAGATGAGGCCCCATGATGGGATTCATGTCTCTATATGAGGAAGAGAACCAGAGCTGGTTCACGCTCCATTATGTAAAGACACCTGCAAAGGTGACCATCTGCATGTCAGGAAGAGAGCTCTCACCAGGACCAAATCTACCAGCACCTTGATCATGAACTTCCCCACCACCAGAACTGTGAGAAATAAATGTCTCTTGTTTAAGACACCTAGTCTGTGTTATAGTGTTATAGTGGATTGGTCTAACTAAGACACAGAGGGTGACATATGTCATTATGGGTCTCAAGCTAAAGGAATAACACCTTAAATAAGATTGCAGCCACATGATGGAGTTGATAATGGTTTAATTTTGCTAAAGTCTCAGGTTCCACCCAAGCACATTTTCCCCTACACATGCCCTGCTAATATGCCTTCAGCTCAGATGATGACATCTCTAAATTTCACTTACTTCTGTGACACGTTCGAGTTACCCATCTAGGATGATACCTAAACCATGCTGATAGACGAACAACCCTTGATGAAGGTGTCCCAGCATCCCCCTCCCCAGATGCTTCTCATCTCCACTCCTGTCAATGGCTTCTCTTGTTTCTTTTAGTTTAGAAACACCACAGACCAGAGAGAGGCTTACTAATATGCCTTACTAATGATTCCTGGCCTCAAATGCACTACTTAGACGACTTACTGAAAATGAAGAATGTCCCTCCATTACAGTTTTTACAGATGATAAAACTGCACAACCCCCTGATTATATTATGGCTCCTCACTCCTGTTAATGATGTCTAATTTTTTATCCAGTGGAACATGGAAAGAAATGACATGTACCACTTCCTGATAGTCTGGCCCATAAAAACCTCCCACGGACAATCCTCTCTCACTTAACCCCCTTCCTGGCTTGATGTTGCAGTCCAGGGACTGTTTATGGCATTGAAACCTCCATCAATCTGGCTCTGTGTGAGGCAGAACTAACTGGAACTCTAACCCACAGCCCTACCTCTTGCCATCAGGATCATCTTATGGGGGTTTACAGGAGTGAAAAACATTATATACCTGGGAATTAAACTTTATGTGAGTGAGAAACAAACTTTCATTGTATTGAGTCAAGGATATTTCAAGGTTTATTTGTTATAATCACTGGCTTTACATCAATTAACATAACCATCTCCCTGAGGATTCCTTTTCCACTCTTTCTGATCTTGTCTTCCTCCAAATCTCTCTCCTAACTATAATTAACAATGTAGATTTCAGCTGCTTACACACTTACAGCCAATGTATTAATAATACTCAGCAAAGAAACTTTTGATTACAAAGAATCACCTCTTTAAAGGGAGGAGTATATTAAATAATGGGCTTCCCTGGTGTCTCAGTGGTAAAGAATGCCCCTGTCAATGCAGGAGAGGCAGATTTGACCCCTGGGTTGGGAACATTCCCCAGAGAAGGAAATGGCAGCACATTTCAATATTCTTGCCTGGGAAATCCCATGGACAGAGGAGACTGGTGGGCTATAGTCTATGTGGTCGCAAAGAGTCAGACACAACTTAGCGACTGATTACACAAAATATTAAATAATATTTATTTTCTATGGCATACCATCTTTCATTCAAGCCACAATTATAAGACCCCTGCTATGTTCTCTGGCCTACTGTAGACACTAGAGAGAGAGCAATGAAAGTCAGCTGCTGCCATCAGCACCTCTTGGTTTAGTGCTAAAAGAGATAACAGTAGTTTGAAAGTCATAGGATTTCATGTAAGTCAAAGGAGGGGCATCTAATTCAACTTGGACTTGAACCAGATAAGTCTCCCTAAGGAAGGATCTGATTTGAATCTTAAAGAATGAGTATGAACCAAACAAAGTTTCCTTGGAAACTTCATTTTACATCAGGCCAGAGTGAAAGGCATATGACTGGGGTATGGGTATGGGGGAGATAAACTGGACATTGTAGCTGGGACCAAATCCTGAAGGTGCGTCAAGTTGAAGGTTAACATGCATCTAACACTATTTGTTCTTGTCTTTTAGTAAGATACCATGTCATGATTGATTTCGGAATCCCTACATCAAAGATAATTCCTGTTCCCTGTACAGAGGTCTTCCTGTGTGCTAAGCACAGTCCCTCAGGTAGAGTTATGCCAATGGGATGACGGAGCCTCTCACAATTGCTCTGAATTGTCACTGTCTTGGGTGTTTCTAGGGTCAGGCTCATTCTATGTGGATTTGCTGGGGAGCTTTCATGAAGGAAAAAACCACGGAACTTAGGAGACCTCAATATGGTGGAACACTAAAAATCTTATTTCTGTGTGTGTCAAGAGCCTTTTTATCTTAAGCCACATTATCATCACCATTGCATTTTGTCCTTTGTACTTATAAAGCTCTTTACTGTTCATAATGGCTTTTACCTAAATGACTTCATTTGTTCTTCCCTGCCGTCCTCTACCATTTGCAGGATGGATTCCATGATTTCATCATATAGGGAAAGAGCCTGAGGTCTAGAGAGTTGAGATAATTTGCCTCTCCTCTTCTGTTGGAAGTTAAGCCTCAGGACTAGAGTTGCAATTGAACTAATATTTTCTAGGCCTTGATTTCCCTGAGACCAAGCATCACATCTTCTAAATATTGTCACTTTACCAGTGCCTTATATAGCTCCTTAGCCTAAATTTGCTGTTTAACATCAAATAGTGATTAAAAACATAGGCTTTGAAATCAAAGGAAACCTGTGCTCAGCACCTGGTTCTTGGTACAGTGGGCAAGCCATTTAACCATTTAAGCATCAGGTTACTCATTTGTAAGTGGGCCTATTAATGTTTTTCTCATAGGGCTCTTTTAGGAATCAAATGAGCTGATGTAAATGAGGCATTTAGCATAGTGCCTGACACATAGAATTGATCAATTTATGCTATCTTCTGGTCTAAGTTATTTTGATTTTTGCGTGCATGCTAAGTCACTTCATTCATATCCAACTCTTTGCAACCCCATGGACTGTAGCCTGCCAGCCTCCTCTGTCCATGGGATTCTCTAGGCAAGAATACTGGAATGGGTTGCCATGCCCTTCTCCAGTTTTGTTATTTAGTTTATAAACATTTTCAATATATTCAAAAGTAGGTAGAATGGCATAGTGTAGTCAACCATACATATCCAGCTCACAGATTCAGAAATCTCCCAGTGGTTCCGTGATTAGGACTCATTGCTTTCACTGCTGTGGCCAAGGTTCAGTCCCTGGTTGGAGAACTAAGGTCCCAAGAGCCACGAGGTACAGCCAAAACAAAAAAAATAATCTCCTACATCTTTAACAATTATCAGCTTATGGCCAGTTTTGCTTAATTTCTCTCCATCTCCTTTCCTTTTGTATTATTTTGAAGGAAATTTCAAACACTTATCTTTTCATCTGTAAATTGTACAATATGTGTCTTTGAAACATAAGTTTGAAAAATAGTAATCAGTTTAGTTCAGTTCAGTCACTCAGTCATGTCCAACTCTTTGTGACCCCATGAATCACAGCACGCCAGGCCTCCCTGTCCATCACCAACTCCTGGAGTTCACTCAAACTCACGTCCATCGAGTCAGCCATCTCATCCTCTGTCGTCCCCTTCTCCTCCTGCCCCCAATCCCTCCCAGCATCAGAGTCTTTTCCAATGAGTCAACTCTTCGCATGAGATGGCCAAAGTACTGGAGTTTCAGCTTTAGCATCATTCCTTCCAAAGAAATCCCAGGGCTGATCTCCTTCAGAATGGACTGGTTGGATCTCCTTGCAGTCCAAGGGACTCTCAAGAGTCTTCTCCAACACCACAGTTCAAAAGCATCAATTCTTCAGTGCTCAGCCTTCTTCAGTCCAACTCTCACATCCATACATGACCACAGGAAAAACCATAGCCTTGACTAGATGGACCTTTGCTGGCAAAGTAATGTCTCTGCTTTTGAATATGCTATCTAGGTTAGTCATAACTTTCCTTCCAAGGAGTAAGCGTCTTTTAATTTCATAGCTGCAGTCACCATCTTCAGTGATTTTGGAGCCCCAAAAAATAAAGTCTGACACTGTTTCCACCGTTTCCCCATCTATTTCCCATGGAGTGATGGGTCCAGATGCCATGATCTTCGTTTTCTGAATGTTGAGCTTTAAGCCAACTTTTTCACTCTCCACTTTCACTTTCATCAAGAGGCTTTTGAGTTCCTCTTCACTTTCTGCCACAAGGGTGGTGTCATCTGCATACCTGAGGTTATTGATATTTCACTTCCTCCTGCAAAAACACAAACAGAAACAAAAACCTAAACCAAGATTTGTAGCAAGCAAAATAATAGCTCCCAAAGATGTTCACATCCTGATCCCCTGAACCTGTGAATGTGTTACATGCAGTGGAGAATTTACATGGCATATGAAGTTATGGCTGCTAATGGGCAGACCTTAAAATAGGGCGATTATCCTGGATTATCCAGGAGAACCCAGTGTAATCACAAGGATTCTTAAAGAGGAAGAGGAAAACAGTGGGAGAACCAGAGAGAGGGCAGCATAAGGATTCAGCCAGATGCTTTTGGTCTTGAAGATGGAAGAAGGGGGCCCCGAGCCAAGGAATAGAGGTGACCTATAAAAGCTGGAAAAATCAAGGAGAGAGATTGTCCCCTTGAGTCTCCAGAAAGAAGGCAGCTCTGATGATTCAATGCCCTTTCAAATCTCAGAACTGTAAGATAATTAATTCGTGTTGTTTTAAGCTACTACATGTGTGTGTGCTAAGTTGCTTCTCTGTGACCCTGTGGACTGTAGCCCATCAGGCTCCTCTGTTCTTGGGATTCTCCAGGCAAGAATGCTGGAGTGGATTGCCATGCCGTTTCCAGGGGATCTTCCTGACCCAGGGATTAAAACCAGGTCTCTTACTCTCCTGAATTGGCAGGTAGGTTCTTTACCACTGGCACCGCACGGGAAGCCCTTTAAGCTAAGTTTGTAGTAATTTGTTACAGCAACAATAGGCAACTAATACAACAATAATCACTTAGCGTCATTAAATATTCAGTCAGTTAGCTTACTGTTTGAACTAACCAGCTTATAATTCTGGTCATTATACTTCTATGTTTGGACTAAAAGTCTGAAATACTGCTTAAAGTCTGCATTTGACCAGCTATTTCAGTCAAAGTACATTGCTTCTTAAATGGAAGTTTATTCTTGATGAAAGGTGTTTTATTTATTCATTTGCTCATTCTTTTCTTTTTTTATATATGCCCTTTCTTTAGATAGCACATAGTAGTGAGGACCTACTATGAGTTATTGATTGTGCTAGCTCTTGGGAAGGTAGATCTACTAAAACCCATCCTTTCGTCCTGAAGACAGTAGCAACAGGATAGTACAAAGATTAAAAATACACATTCTGGGAACATACTTTTGGGGTTAATTTAAGCTCTGCTCACTACCAGCTGCATGGTTTAATTCAAGGCTAGTTAACTAACATCTCTGACTCTCAGCCTTTTCATATATAAAATGGAGTCAAAAGTGTTACCTATCTGCTAGAAGTAATATGAAAATTAAATGACTCCATTAATATAGATAGAACCCACAGAACACTTCTTAGAACACGTTAAGCATTCTGTAAGATTTTTGCTTATTATTCTATACCAAGAATTGATGGTCTTGGGTCAGACAGATTTTTATCAAGTTCTAAATTCTTACTTTCTCATTTACAAAATGGGGATTCATAATAGGAACCTATAATATTTAATGAAATAAATATTTGTTACAGTGCACAGAACCCAGTAAATAATAGATATGTGGTATTAACTTTTATTGTTCATTTGGTTTCTCATTTTACTTAAGATTTTCCAAGATGAGTGATGTGATATAAAATTTTTTGAACTAAATGGAGAAAAGCCAAGCAGTGATCCTTTATTCCACAAAGTCAGTCACCCAATTTTGCTTCTGTGCTATGGAAGGAGGAAGCAGAATAATACTAGGGGTTCAAAATAGTTATAAGAAGCATGGTGTGGAGAAACACCCTAAGGTAATTCATGTTAGTAGTTGCCCTTTATGCAATCTCCTGTGTGCACAAAACCTGTGACTTGATTCTAAGCAACAGAATATGGGGAAGGTGATGGGTGTCATTTTCTTGATTAAGTTATGTTATATGGCAAAGAGTGTCCCTCCTCTCCAAGGCCTAAGACTAGAAGCATTTTTTTTTTTAAAGGAAAATTCCAAGTTAGCTGGAAAGTCATCCTTTGCTCTCACTATGTCATAGTCCTCTTCTGGCATGACCTGCCTTTTCAGTGATGCACTTTAAGTATCCTTACAATCTGCTGAATTTGACTAATGGGACTGATCAAGAAGAGGGTGTGCCCCCCCTCCCCCCCCCCCAACCCCCACCATGTTCTTTGCAGCACTATCCAGAATAGCCACGTCATCAGTTCAGTTCAGTTGCTCAGTCACGTCCAACTCTTTGTGACCCCATGGACTGCAGCATGCCAGGCTTCCCTGTCCATCACCAACTCCCTGAGTTTACTCAAACTCATGTCCATCGAATTGATGATGCCATCCAACCATCTCATCCTCAGTCATCCCCATGTCCTTCTGCCTTCAATCTTTCCCAGCATCAAGGCTTTTCCACTGAGTCAGTTCTTTGCATCAGGTAGCCAAAGTATTGGAGCTTCAGCTTCAGCATCAGTCCTTCCAATGAATAGTCAGGACTGATTTCCTTTAGGATTGACTGGTTGGATCTCCTTGCAGTCCAAGGGACTCTCAAGAGCCTTCTCCAACACCACAGTTCAAAAGCATCAATTCTTTAGTGATCTGCTTTATTTATAGTCCAACTCTTACATCCATACAAGACCACTGGAAAAAGTATAGCTTCGACTAGATGGACCTTTGTTTGCAAAGTAATGTCTCTGCTTTTTAATATGCTGTCTAGGTTGGTCAAAGCTTTTCTTCCAAGGAGCAAGCATCTTTTAATTTCATGGCTGCAGTCACCATCTGTGGTGATTTTGGAGCCCAATAAATAAAGTCTGTCACTATTTCCATTGTTTCCTCATCTATTTGCCATGAAGTGATGGGACCAGATGTCATGATCTTTGTTTTTTGAATGTTGAATTTTAAGCCAACTTTTTCACTCTCCTCTTTCACTTTCATCAAGAGGCTCTTCAGTTCCTCTTTGCTTTCTGCCATAAGAGTGGTGTCATCTGCATATCTGAGGTTATTGATATTCCTTCCAGCAATTTTGATTCCAGCTTGTGCTTCATCCAGCCCGGCATTTCACATGATGTACTCTGCATATAAGTTAAATAAGCAGGGTAACATAATACAGCCTTGACATACTCTTTTTCCAATTTGGAACCAGTTTGTAGTTCTACTTCTGGTTCTAACTGTTGCTTCTTGACTTGCATACAGGTTTCTCAGGAAGCAGGTAAGGTGGTCTGGTATTCCCATCTCTTGAAGAATTTTCCACAATTTGTTGTGATCTCCACGGTCAAAGGCTTTGGTGTAGTCAATAAAGCAGAAGCCAGAACATAGAAGCAACCTAAATGTCCATCAGCAGAGGAATGGATAAAGAAGATATAGTACATATAAACAATGGAATATTGCTCCGCCATAAAAAAGAACAAAATAATATCATTTGCAGCAACATGAATGGACCTAGAGATTGTCATTGAGTGAAGTAAGTCAAAGTCAAATATCATATGATATCATTTGTATGTGGGATCTAAAAAAAGGCTATCAGTGGACTTATCTAAAAAACCAAAATAGCATTACAGATGTAGAAAATAAACTTCTGGTTATGGAGGAGTATGGAGGGTAGGGAAAATTGGAAGGATTGGGATCGACATAAACACACTGCTAATATATAAATAGATAACTAATAAGGACCTATTGTATAGGACACAGAACTCTAGTCAATACTCTGTAATGGTCTAGATGGGAAAAGAATCTAAACAAGAGTGAATATATGTATTTCTATAAAAGATTCACTTTGGGGGCTTCCCTGGTGGCTCAGTGGTAGAGAATCTGCCTTTACAGGAGATTCGAGTATGCAGGAGACATGAGTTCAATCCTTGTTCTGGGAAGATCCCACATGCTGCAGAGGAACTGAGCCCATGTGCCACAACTACTGAGCCTGTGCTCTAGAGAAGCCACCACAGTGGGAAACCTGCACACCACAGCTAGAGAGTAACCCCCGCACACCGCAACTAGAGAAAAGCCTGCACAGGAAGGAAGACCCAGCACAGCCAAAAATAATAAATAAATACAATTAAAAAGAAAAGATTCACTTTGCTATAAACCTGAAACTAACAGCATTGTAAAGCCATCATATCCCAATTAAAAAAAATAAAATAAAGGTAAATAAATTGAGGCAGGGTGGTGGGGGGTGGTGGCGGGGTGGGGGGGGGTGGGGAAGAGAAGGCCTGGAGAGACGTAGGTCAACTTACCCAGTTTCTTTCCAAGTTTTGGCAAAGAATTCCTCTTAGGTAAATGTTCCTTTTGAATGGATTAGGGTGAAGCTATCAGTTGTAGCAGAAAGACTTTCAATTAGGGGTGAGGGCTGTAGAGAAGATCTTGGTACTAAGTAAAGTGACATCAAATTATACTCTGACCAATAATAGAAATGAATAGACCACCCTTAGCATAGACAATACAAAGGAGTCCTGAAGCACCCACTTTTCAAGGCTTAGTTACACCAAAGAAAGACGGAAAATTTGCTTGGGATACCAGGGAAACTGAGGCACAGGCACACACATACATAAGAGACCTACAGAATCACAGAAGCTTCAGTGAATAATCAAATATTTTTTATAGGCAAAAAATCTATTATCTTTAGTATACATAGAATTTTTATGCCTTATCATTTACAGAAGAGGGTAAGGAACAGACACTCCAAATCTTTCTTTGTTGAGGGTCTCTAAAGGACTGTAGAGAACCTGGTTGGGCTGCACAGCTAACAACACTTGGAGGTACTCACATGACTTCCAAGACCCCTCCTGGCCCTGACAATGACCATGGCACAGACAAAAGCTCGATTCCTGCAGTCATCTGTGGTTAAGCTCTATTTGGCTCCCTATAGCCTCCAGAAGGCATGGCACCCCACTCCAGTACTCTTGCCTGGAAAATCCCATGGATGGAGGAGCCTAGTAGGCTGCAGTCCATGGGGTCGCTAGGAGTCGGACACGACTGAGCGACTTCACTTTCACTTTTCACTTTCATGCATTGGAGAAGGCAATGGCAACCCACTCCAGTGTTCTTGCCTGGAGAATCCTGGGGACAGAGGAGCCTAGTGGGCTGCCGTCTATGGGGTTGCACAGAGTTGGACACGACTGAAGCGACTTAGCAGCAGCAGCAGCAGCCTCTAAATATGCACAGACTTGTGAATACTTTGAACTGGGGAAATCTTAAAGAACACCTAGGTCATCATCGTTTTTGCAGAGGAAGTCACTGAGCCCCATAGGAGTGAAGAGATGTGTCAAGGTCATATGACCAGTCTGGAGCAGGGAAGGATAAGCAGCGCTAGCCTGGCTGTCTTTCCAGCTCTCTGCGTCTGGCCTTTCCCTATTGCCATTCTGCACATACTGTAGGAAAGAGGTGGGTGGACGTTCAGGGAATGCAAACTCATGCTAATGTTTGAATATTAAAATTTAATATTGTAATTTTAGCCTAAAACAAAACCAAATTAAAAAGGTACATCTGCTGCAAAAAATTAAATAATGCATTTCTGGCCCCAGTACACATGATTCTGAATAATGTGGCTTGTGGATTTATTGCTGGTAGCAGGGCTGCCAAGGGGAACATGGGTAGAAAGTTAGCAGGGCTTTGTGGGACCTCTATTCTATTGGACATTTCTTCTCTTTCTTCCATTCACTCTTCAAAGCCTTCTGTTTCCATATGGTGGCCCCGAATTTTCCTGCAGTCAAGAACACTCTTTCCACCATCAAAACTGACATCTCGTGTGTTTAATTGGTGACCACTTGTATTCATCTGCTATGGTTGCCATCACAAAGTACCACCGAGTGGGTGGCTTAAACAGAAATTTATTATCTCACAGTTCTGGAAGGTGTCAGCAGAGTTGGTTCCTTGTGAGGGCTGTGAGGGAAGGACCTGTTCTAGTCCTCTCTCCTTGGCTTGTGGATATTTCTCATGTTCATGTGGTGTTCTTCCTGTGACTTCACATGGTCTTCCGTCTGTACTTGCCTGTGTTCAAGTTTCCCCTTTATATAAAGACAGCAGTCATATTGGATTAAAGACAATCAGAATTGTTACTGAATGCAAGTTCATGTGCCCAATGCACAGTGAAGCCAAGCAATTCCAAAACGTTGGAGTTTGGAGCAGAGAAAGGTTAATTTCAGGACTATGCAAGGAGATGCGGAGAAGGCAATGGCACCCCACTCCAGTACTCTTGCCTGGAAAATCCCATGGACGGAGGAGCCTGGAAGGCTGCAGTCCATGGGGTTGCTGAGGGTCGGACACGACTGAGCGACTTCCCTTTCACTTTTCACTTTCATGCCTTGGAGAAGGAAATGGCAACCCACTCCAGTGTTCTTGCCTGGAGAATCCCAGGGACGGGGGAGCCTGGTGGGCTGCCGTCTATGGGGTCACACAGAGTCGGACACGACTGAAGTGACTTAGCATGCAAGGAGATGAGTGGCTTGTGCAAAAAAAAAAAAAAAAAAAGCAAATTCCTCAAAGGATTTCAGCAAAGTCTTAAAGGCAGGGTGAGGGAAAGGTGGAGTTAGTTGTTGCAAACTTCTGGCTATCAGAATCTTTTGTTCTTTAGCTATCCAGTATGTCAGGCCCCAATGTTCCTATAAACCTCTAACAAGATAAGTGTTATTCTCTGTTCTGCAACTCTATATCTCTCTATTAATGGACTCTTAAAGGTCAGAGGCAGTGTGAATAAGCACAGGCAACAGAGCACAAAGATTAAAGTGAAAAAGGAACAGATCCAATGGAGACAGCTTGTTCTTCCCTGTTACACAAGGTTTTCATAGCTGCTGAGTCTCCAGTCTGATCTCTTGCCGTTTTCCCTCTGCATCCTCACACATCTATACCACACTGCTTGGACTCACTCTTAGATTCATCTCTCTGACAATTCTAGCACCTTTACCTATGCTCCCTTGGCCAGGAACACCCCTTCCCTCTTCACTTTCTAGCCAACACTCTATTCATCCTTCTATTCTCTACAGAAGCAGTAACAAAAGTGTCCCACATTGTGAAGCCCTCTCCTGACTCCCAAGCCACTCTAAAGCCACTTTCCCTATGTCCCAATGACCTTAGAAAGTTGCTGCCATTAAATGATGACAGAGGGCTATAATTATTTGTTCACACTCCTGTTTCCTCCCTAAGACTGTGTGCTCTTGGAGGACAGAAATAGATTTTTCACTCTCAGTTCCTTTTATCATAGAACCTGAGAGTTTTCCTTGCATTCAAACAATAGAAGAAGCTTAAATAAAGTCAACTCTGTAACTTCCCTTGTGGCTAAGCCTCTGCACCTCCAATGCAGGGGACCCAGTTTGACCCTGAGTATGAGAACTACATTCCATCACTGTTATCATTCAGTTGCTCAGTCATGTCTGACTCTTTGTGACTCCATGACTGCAGCACGTCAGGTTTGTCTGTGCTCCACTAGGTCCCAGAATTTGTTCCAATTCGTGTCCATTTTGTCGGTGATGCTATCTAACCATCTCATCCTCTGCCGCCCCCTTCTCCTCCTGCCCCCTATCTTTCCCAACATCAGTGTCTTCTCCAAAGCGTCAGCTCCTGTCATCAGGTGGTCAAAATATCGCAGCTTCAGCAACAGTCCTTCCAATGAATATTCAAGGTTGATTTCCTTTAGGATTTACTGGTTTGATTTCCTTGCAGTCCAAGGAACTCTCGTCTTATTCCCATATGCTACAACTAAAGATACCACATGCCACAAGGAAGACCCTGTGTGCCCTAAGACCCAGTTCAGCCATATAAATAAATAAACAGTAAAAAAGAGACACAGAAAATGAACTCTGAAAAACAGAACTAATGTAGGTCTTGCCTGCTGACCGTTCAGTTCAGTTCAGTTCAGTCACTCAGTCGTGTCTGACTCTTTGTGACCCCATGAATCGCAGCACGCCAGGCCTCCCTGTCCATCACCAACTCCCGGAGTTCACTCAGACTCACTTCCATCGAGTCAGTGATGCCATCCAGCCATCTCATCCTCTGTCGTCCCCTTCTCTTCCTGCTCCCAATCCCTCCCAGCATCAGAGTCTTTTCCAATGAGTCAACTCTTTGCATGAGGTGGCCAAAGTACTGGAGTTTCGGCTTTAGCATCATTCCCTCCAAAGAAATCCCAGGGCTGATCTCCTTCAGAATGGACTGGTTGGATCTCCTTGCAGGCCAAGGTACTCTCAAGAGTCTTCTCCAACACCACAGTTCAAAAGCATCAATTCTTCGGCGCTCAGCTTTCTTCACAGTCCAACTCTCACATCCATACATGACCACAGGAAAAACCATAGCCTTGACTAGATGGACCTTATTTAGCCGTTAAACTGCCATCCACCCTTCCCCTCCCTCCTGGCTGCTGAGGTGGAATTATTTCCCATGTTTTCTAAGTTTCAGAGATGGAGGCTGTTGCTGACTCTTTCTGCTGCCCCATAGATGGCAGGCGGTGGTTCGTGGTGGGCATGGGAGTCCGTGGCTTCCAGCTAGTTTTTTAAAGGTAAGGGCAGGTGTGCCAGGTTCCTTTCCTGTCGCAGGATGACCTGGATTTACCTTGATTACTTTTGTAAAGACTGTGTCTCCAAGTACGGCTATGTTCTGAAATGCTGGGGGGTTAGGACTTCAGAGCATGAATCTGTTGGGGAACACAATGCAAACCATAACTCAAGCCAAGCTGGTAAACCACACGCTGTGAGCTCCAGGAGGACAGACCCGGTTCTCAGGGCACTCAGCCCCTTTCCAGCCCCACCGCCGTGTCCCTGAGAGACCTTGGACCCGGTCACTGCACCTTCCCCAGCCTCAGCTGCCCAGGTTTCCAATGAGCGGAATTCACCCCGCGCCTCAGAGCTGTGGTGACAAAGTCCCAGGACGACGTGTGATACATCAAAGCATAATCAACCATAACTGTTTAGGTTCCTCCTTTTGTCCACACCCAGAAACTCTTCACAGATAAGGACTTATTTCAACCATTCAAAGAGGAAACTGAGCAAAACACAGGCACATATCACCCTTGGGATCTTTTGTCCCAAGGAAACATTGAAACCTCAATGATAACAAATGAAATTGAAATGTAAAACAAAGCAGAGTGGTAGAAGCCAAGATGGGACCACCCAGATCCTTCCCCCTTTTCTCCAATGTTTATACATTTAGCCAGAACACTCAGGCATAATTTCTTTTAAAAAAATTATTTATTTATTTGGCTGCACCAGGCCTTCCTTGCCGCATGCAGGATCTTTATTTGCAGTATGTAAACTCTTGGTTGTGGCATGAGAGATCAGTTCCCTGACCAGGGCTCGAACCTGGGCCTCCTGCATTGGGAGCAGAGTCTTAGCCACTGGACCTCTAGGGAAGTCTTACATTGTTATTCTAATCATACAGGGCAACTGCTTGGGTAGTTCTATTTTATATTAAAATAACAACAGTATTATATATATTTATATATATGTCAACTAATCAATTACCAAACCATTGCTGAAAAAATTCTTCTAGCAGGACATTCCAAAATGGGAAGAGAAAACATAATAATTAGACACCAGAATAAGTTACAGATGAGTGCAGAGGAATCTGGAGAGGGTTTTCAATTGGAAATAAAAATGGTTGAGGAAACAATGAGTGAAGACTGAAAGGACATCAAACCTTCGCCATAATTAGCATAAAGGAGGCTCTTATGCAGTAAGTGTTGCATACAATCAAAAATAATGCCTTGATGCGAAGAACTGACTCATTGGAAAAGACCCTGATGCTCAGAAGGATTGAACATGGGAGGAGAAGGGGACGACAGAGGATGAGATGGTTGGATGGCATCACCGACTCGATGGACATGAGTTTGAGTAAGCTCCTGGAGTTGGTGATGGACAGGGAAGCCTGGCATACTGCAGTCCATGGGGTTGCAAAGAGACATGACTGAGTGACTGAAGTGAACTGAACGACCCATCTTGTGATTCTGGGTGCTTTTGTCTTTATAGAGATTGTGGAAAAGGGCAGGGAGATACATAGCCAGGATTTTGGTCTTAGAATTTCAGTTGATTTTGTTGTGCAAATTTAAGCAAGTGTGTTACTGCCATTGACTGAGCTTTCTAAATCTGTAAAATTAAGATGTTGGATTCAAAAATGAATAATGTCCCTCTTAGATTCAATTTTTTAAAAATCCTGAACCTTCTAAGATTTCACAGGTAAAAAAACCCTACACAAGCAGGGGGTTTTTTAGTGAATAAGGTATCACAGAGGCCAGGAGGTTAAAAGTGCAGGAGTCAGGGCTTCACCAAACTTCATTAAGCATCCGCTCCCACCTCAACTATAATCCTAGCACTCCGTCCTCCCCTTCTGGGTCCTGTCTATTTACTATTCAGATCAACTAATTTTCTCTGAAAAGGGAATGGAAAATCTCCGTGTCATCGGATACACTTTAGATTTGATGGATGAGGCTTAAGTTCCAAAGAGAGTGTTAGGCAGGAAAATCCAGCTCTTTCAAACTAATTACTGTATATCTAATTTATTTCCCTTCTTAATGCTGTTTATTTTGTTTTTATTCAAAATATAAAATTGCTCCCTGAGTTGGGAGATTGATGGCTTTCTTCTCCTTTAGCAACAGATCATTTGTGTATCCAGATTATAAATAGGAGGTTAGAATCCATGACTCGTTGTTTTTTCTTTTTTCATACAGGATGTCCCCTGAGATTAACCATGGCTTTGTTTGTTTGTTTGTTTGTTTTTAAGTTACAGACATTAACGTCTAATTATTTTCAGGCTGTTATGTTGCAGGGTTCTGTTTTTAGGAAAATGTAAGAAAATGTAATGGTTTTCTTTTGTCCCATACTCCTGGAAAAGTTTATATTTTGATAAACTAGAATTTTTAACATTATTGAGCTGTGGTTTGATGGGACACAATTTTGCTTGATTCATTCATTCATTTAACAAATGTGCACCTACTGTATACTGGCTGTGTATAAGGCATGTGGATATTCAGTGTCTCAGATGCAGCGAAGCTCTGATACTGAGGGAGGCAGGAAGGAATATAAATGGAGGGAATCACTTCTCAGGTTGATTTGCTGTGTGCTTGGTGCCTGTCTATTCATTTGTTTATCATATATCCCCTAACTGGTCTACCAGACATCTTCTGCAGTCACAGATCCTGCTGGGGTTTTACACAAGTATGTTGCACGTAGCATGCATGCATTCATTTGTTTAACAACAATGACAACACAGCACAATTTCCTACTGGATGTCATTCTCCACCTGGTCTATGAGGTGTGGATGGAGAAAGGGAAATAACTATGAAGGACTTTGATTGACATGCTTAAGGAGCTTTGACTTAATTTGGTATCTTTTTTTCCTTTTATCTGTGTTTTCTGGTGCTTCCTAGCTGTGTAATTGGGGCAAGTTATTTAACCTCTCTGTGCCTCAGTTTGCTCATGTGTTAAATGGTATGTAGACATCAGTGTCCAGTCAAGAAAAGAAGATGCACTACAGATAACTCTAGCAGAGAGGGATTTAATGCATGGAATTAGTTGCAATCTTTTGGAAGAGGAGTAAAAGGGAGAAGAAAGTGAATCAGAAGTGACGAAGTACTGATCAGCCTTTGGCAGGAGCCCACCCTGCGAGTACTGCTGGTGTTCAATGGAGGTGCGATTGCTCTTACTGATCAGGAGGTCGCTGTAGCTGTGCAGCTGTGCAGACCAGAAACTACACTCATGCTAATGCTGCTACCACTTGGGGAAGGAGCGGAAAGAAAATCAAAACAATGCAAGAACAAATTTCTCCCTTTCTCCAGCTTTCCAGTCTCTCCTCAGTACCTCCCACTGGCATAGAACCCAACCAGAAGGCAGCTGACCAGTGAACCTGGGAAATGTAGTTTGCAGGCTTTTTTCCACATGCCCTGGAGTACAAAGGAGGTCATAGGAGGGCAGGAACAAAGTAGCTTCCAGACAAATAACCAACATAAATGGGGACAATATGGCACCTTATCTTACATGGCTGCTGTGAGTTATTGAGTTAAAATATGCAAAACCCTTTAGAACAATGCCTGGTGCATAGGAAGAAGTTGCCATTAGTGATTATTATTGTTATCTAGTGTCAAGGGAATCAGGGAGAACATATCAACAGCACAATAACAAAATCGGATTTATATTTAAGAAAGCTCAGCTGGGGGCCATGGGAGAGTATGAAGCTTAATACAAAAGGCAGAAGGTTGGAATATCTCTGCAATAATAGGATGAAGAAGAGGGTTCATTGTTACATGTTCTTTAGGCAATAGAATTATCTAAACTTCGTGACTGATTGGAGGATACACTGTCCAAGATGCTTCCAAACTTTGGCTATGAGTGACTGTATAGAGAGTCGGTGGTCTTATTATTCATCATTATGTCATCAGGACAGGGATGGAGTGTCCGCCAACCACAGACTTCCTGCAACTAGCATAGTGCATGGTAGTATGTGTGTGAGCTTCCTGAAAGAACATGCCTGAGAAATTCTTCCTCTGGCCTCAAGCCAGGATCTTCAGCTATTAGCTTGCCACTGATTTGATCCTTCCCTGAAAGCCAAAGCAGACTCTCTCCTCCTTTAATCTTTTTTCCTTCCTCTGGGCCCTCCTCCTTGTGTTATACATGTCTGTCTGTTTGCCTGTCTTCCCACTAGCCTTTCTTCGCTTTGTGATGGCACGAGTCACTGTCTCATTGCAGTTTCCAAGTCTCTAGGTACGCAGACCTGCATTCAAGTCCATAAATGTACTTTTCCTTATCTTGACTCTAAGCATCTTTACCAGTAGTTCTCACTTGACCAATCTCTTCACATCTTTGTTTTGTTATTTCTAAATCATCTTCCCAAACAGCCCAAGTGAATTTTCTTCCAGGAATCCTTTCTGCATCTCTCACACAGCCACAGGTTCTTTGTGCTCCCCTTATCTGAATGATTCTCTTTATATTGTAGATTTCTCTCTGTTTATCAGCCTCTTTCATCTTTTACGCTGGACTCTGTACTCCTGTGATGGGAGGGAATCAGGTTGGGTTTTCAGTACCCCGAGGTTCTGGTCTGTAAAATAAGTCATGGACTTAAAGGGCAGCAGAGCTGACCAACTAACTACATGTTTTGTCCTCTGACACATGAGATGATTCTGTGTTCTGGGGAAAGAGGGGGATGAACTTTTACCCCCTAGCCATGGTGCCAGTTTTACAGCATCTGCTGTTTCTGAGCAATGTGTTCTTTATCCAAGGGCTGGGTAAGCCTTGCATTTTTGTTTCGTTGGGTGAAGAGAGTGTTAAGGGTGGAGGGAAGATTCCCACCAGGGCCCAGGGTCCTCTCTCCACCCTAAGTAACTGAACCCTAGGAATTTTTTCCTTTTCCAGTTACTGCTGAGGACACACTTCCCTACTTATAAACAGAAGCTTGTTTCCAACACACTCAGTCATCTGTTTTCCAGGATTTGGAGCGGAATTAATTAGCTTGGAAAAGCATGGGGACAATGCTAAGTATTATTAATGATATAATTAGCGGTCCCTTCCTGCAGGGGATGGGTGGTTCCTGGCTCCCTTGGCATCTCTTTAAGATGGATCCTGTTCTTGCCATTTTCACTCTAACAAGCTCTGCATGGTGCCCTGGTCTCTGCTTCCAGTCACGCCCTGGTCACGTGTACCAGAACGGGGCTACATGGCAGAGGAATTCGATGGAACAGGTGTATCTCCTAGGCAAGGTGGGGGCAGGGGGAACCTAAAGGATGCAAAAGGGAAGCAGAAGTAATATGAATTTAGCACTCGTGTCCCAGAAACCATTCTTGGTGCTTTACACACTTAATTTCAGTTTAATCCTTATCTCACCCCATAATGTAGACATTGCTAGCCCCATTGTACAGATGTAAAAATAGAAATTCACAAAGGTTAAATGCAGTATCCAAGGACGCACTTCTAATGACTGTCAGAGACTAGATTTATATTTGGCTTGGTTTCACTTTGAAATGACTAGTGCTCAACCAATGTAGCATTGCTGTAGATTCTCTACAGGGACTTAATGACAGAGATCTGCTTTATTGCAGGTCCTGAACACTAGAGTTTTCCCCATCCCCACCCAAACCTCCTGTGACCTCTGTCATCCTCTCAGGCCTTAGGACTTGGCTTCACTGTGGAGCTTATAACCCATACCTATCCGGTTCATTTTCTTCGTCCTGTTTGTTAAATTTCTACCAGAATCACTTCCTTGTCTGGATTTCTATGGCAAATGAAAGATAATTCCAGCTAATTTTAAGACATGTTTTGGAATTAGTGTGCATTGCGATCAAATATCAGCTCTGTTAATTGATAACTGTGCCATGGGAAGTGTATTTAATTGTTCTGTGCCTCAGTTTCTTCATCTCTAAATTGGGAATAATGATATTTAGCACCATTATTGCTGCCCCCCAGAATCTCCACTCTCTTCATCTCTCCAGTTATGTCAAGCATCGGTCTGCCAGCGAGCCTTACATGGCCCGATACATTGAGTTAAAAGTTCCCCCTCTGTGCTCTGTATACCCTAAGTGCTTGCTTGCATGATTATATTCACATTATAAATGTCTGTTGCTCTTGACTAGATTGTAAGCTTTTTAGAAAACAGGAACCATGTATTTTTCACCTATGGGTTGAAATGGGGTTTCTGGCATATGGTGAATCTTCAATAAAATTGGTTGAATAAATGAAAGAATGCATACAGGAAGGAAGTGATCATTAACTTGAGTTTCGAAAGAGGAGAGGTGCTTGCCAATCATATAGAAAAGGAGAAGGAAGGAAGGGCAGTCTAAACAAAAGGGGGTATATGAGCAGAGACTTGGAGGTATCAAGCTTCAGGGACTTTTGGGGAACTGAGAGTAGCTGAAATTGACTGACATATAGGGTGTAAGTCAGGGAGGCAGAGCCTCAGGAGTTGAGGGCCGTCTGCTTCTAGGATCAACACTTCAGAAGCCTTCAGTCTCAGGATCCACTGAGGCTTGAAGGGAACAAAATATTCGTTCAGCTCAAAGGATGTTTTGTTGTTTTGGTTTGTTCCAGTTGAGTCACTTCAGGTACTGCATTGATTTGGTCACACTTTGAAACCATTCCAGTACGTGTATTTGTAGAAAAAACAAACAAAAAATACTTTTGATTCAAGTCACAGTTCAAGGGAAAAAAGCACGTTTCTTTGATGAAAAGAAGCACTTTAAACTACTTTGGTGTTTGACTGCCATCCATCACTCAAACTATTGTGTCTGTGTTGTCCCAGGGCAGGGTCAGACTATCTTTTCCTACTGACATTTCTGGGGCTCCTAGAATGTGAGTTGTATCCCCCAGTGAAGTATTAGGAAGGGGATGTCTGTTCTTCCCTTTTCTTCCTCCACTCACTCCTCCCTAAGGGAAAAAGAATGATTTTTCTGATAGAGCAGGAGATTGACTTCCATTGGTTCAGAATTTTTCACACCAAGTTGGTGACTAGTTAAAGGTCATGAAATCAGTAAATGTTGAGATTTACTTTATAAAAAGATAGAGAACATTGTAAATATAGTTTCTGAGAAATTTTATTTTCAGTTTGTGTGTATGTGTGTTTATGTGTGTGTGATGCTGGGTCACAATATAAAGCATATCTCTTGTTGTGAGTCTTGGCCGAACCTTTTTAAACCTCTGCACTCGTTGGTGTCCCTTGACTTGATGGACCATTACAGGGCATTACTCCTGTATGCGTCACCTATTTTCACTTTTTCAGTCCAGTGTGCCTGCTCAATTAGTGTGATGTTTACTCCGTTTGTTCTGTTTTCAACACAGTAAGATTATCTGTATCCAGGGAGCATTCTAGAGGCAGATGTAGAGGCCCATGGTTTTCCTGGCTCTCTTGATCAATAGGTTGAAGCCAGCAATAAGGGATTGAATGGCTAGTGTCCTGACAAAAGCACCTGGCCAACCATGAGAAGCAGTGGGGACTGAAATGCAGCCCTCATTTTATACGCTGAGCCGTGCACCCATGGAGCTACTCTCATCAGAAAGAGCACCTTTTCCTATTGCATTTAAAGGTTCCCCTAAGGGTCCTTCTGCTTTGCAGACTCAACCAAAGCTAAGGTAGTAGCCTAGACTTGGGGGGTGGGGGGGAATATACACAGCCTCCTTTATGACAGCCCATCTAAGTTGTAGTTCTCCCACCCAGGGTCACCCATGATGAAGTTGATATTTCCTAGATGACACCAATATCAATTCTCAATAAGGTCCTAACTCAGAAAATGAAAGCTTGTAATGGTAACTTCAGAGCTCGTCTGAAGTGGTAAAGAATTCAGTGGTAAAGAATCTTCCTGCCAAGCAGGAGACATAGGTGTGATCCCTGGGTTGGGAAGATCCCCTAGAGAAGGAAATGGCAACCCACTCCAGTATTCTTGCCTGGAAACTCCACTGGACAGAGGAGCCTGGTGGGCTACAGTCCATGAGGCTTGCAAAAAGAGTCAGACATGACTAGTGACTAAATAACAAAAACGAATGATAATTTCTGACAAACCACAAAATCTATGTGCCCATTTAATGAAGGGTAAGTTCCCTGCTTTCTCACTGCTTCTGGAAGTCTGTTATCAAATCAATATGTGTCTCACACTCAAAAATGTAAGACATGGTGTTTCTGTGGGTGAT
Source organism: Bos mutus (assembly GCF_027580195.1). Taxonomy (NCBI): domain Eukaryota; kingdom Metazoa; phylum Chordata; class Mammalia; order Artiodactyla; family Bovidae; genus Bos; species Bos mutus. The sequence continues at coordinate 68,159,462 of NC_091630.1, read as the reverse complement.
TCCAGCTTGGACTTGCTTTTCCCTACTGTTGTCAACTCAGAACCAGAGCCTCCGAGTCAGTGAGAGACTTTGTTCTTTCCTGTTTCTTTTCCCTTCTTTTCTGTAAACCTATTCTTTTGTTCTTCCTCGTTATCCCCTTTCCTTCCCAAACTCCCTCAGTTCTCTCTTTTTCTCTTGTATTTATTGAGGATCAGCTCTGGTTAGTCCATGTCATCGTTCCATGAGGGTCGTACCATTCTGTAAACACATATAGAAGCAACAAAAACTGAATGCGAAGAAGAGGGTTTAAGTCACCCTGCTTATTTGTGGCTAGCCTATCCGCTTTCTATTTTATATATTTAACTTGGTCACAACTGCAAAGACTATTTCTAAATAAGGTCACGTGCACAAGTACAAGGGGTTAGAATTTCAGTATACCTTTTTAGAGGATACATTTCAACCTATATCAATTTCAAGAGGGTAGGTGGAGTTAAGACTAGTGGGATGGCCTTGACAACTGTGACGGAAGTTGAGAAGGGGCATGATTCTTGCAGGTTTGTAGGTCGTGGATACCGAAGTCCCATCCTCCTGAGTCTGATTTGCAATGGAGACTACCTTTTATTTCTGGGCCTGAGCTGAAAGAACGGGTAATGAAGCAATCATGCCTGAACTTTGAGCCTGTTTTGATGTGGAGTCCTTATCACAGAGTATAACCTTGGGGAGTTGACCAGTTCACACCTCAAAGAATTATTGTCCTTGTTTTAAGAACTGTGGCTTCTCTGGAAGCCAGGGGCTCTGATTCAGCTTTGCATTTTGGACTTGACCTGCTGCCAGACCATCTTCTGTTTAACAACCAACGTTCTTTCTTCCCTTTCCCCCTCTTTCCCATCATAGATATCATTTTCAGATAGCACTGAAGTGCCAACTCTTGGTTTTACTTCAACTTCCTCCGTTAGAGAATAGTAACAGTGACATTAATAGTTAACATGCCAAGAAATCTTACCACGTGCCACACTTTGTTCAAAGTGCTTTCTCTGTATTAATTCATTTAAGCCTCATAAAATTCCCTTGAGATAGGTGCTGTTGCCATTCCCACTTTTCAGTTAAAGGAACTGAGATGAGAGGAGGTAGCCTGGGCTTTGATGGGCCCCTCCTGTCTGCAGATAAGGAAGGGAGCTACAACCGTCTCTGCCTTAGCCTCCACCATCCTCTGCCCAGGGCTTCTGCTCCTCAGTGCAAAGTTTCCTGCAGGCAGAGTGGCCTGTGGTGCGGCAGAGAAGCCCTGCAGCCACAGTTTATTATTTACATGGACTCTGCCCAAATCGGCAGAGGGCACCAAGGTCTGTTGTACTCAAGACCTTCCTCTTGGATACCTCTGTGCTAAGCTTAATTCTTCCACTCCCAGACTTCCCCTCAGGCCTTCCCGAGGGGGATCTTGCTAAACCTCTTGTCCATGTATTTTTTTTTCTTTTCTCATGATAACATCATGATCCTCAGGAAAGGGTTACCAAGGTAACCAGGAATGGTGCACATACAGTCTTTATGGAGACTTCAGTTCTCCTTAATCGGATTATGCATTCTTGGCTTACTCTGTTCTTATAGCAAGAACACAACATTTTCTTCTTATGTAGTTTTCTACTTTCTATTTTGTATTTTTCTTACAATGTCTTATTGACTTTCAAACTTTTTCCAGAATTTACTAACAACTCAGTTTTTCTGTTATCTAAATATGAAAGCTTCCTAACCTTCAATGAAATAAATAAATAACCCCTTTGTGCCAAGCGTCTCCTCAACACTAAACACCTGGGGATTCCTGCGTGTGTGAAATGGGGTGCATTAGTGCCTTAGAATGGCACAGACCAGATATTTGGTCTCTCTCTTATACCACTGTATACTGTGAGAAGTGACTTGGGAACATTATCGATAATTCAGATAGCAAAGGGGCACATTCTTGTTAAAAAAGATAATCATCATCTCCCATTTTCCTGATGATTAAAAGAGGCCATGTTTGAGCTCCCTAAGTTCTCCTGCCTTCTATCATGTCATACTTTCCTCGAATATCTAAATAATCTAACTCAAGGCCCCATTCTATATAACTAAGAGAAGTACAACTTCCTCCCCAAGATTTCTGAAAATTCTTACCATTCTCCAAAGTACTCCGTTAAAAGGCTGTTCTTGCCTTTAACGGCCTTGTTTTTAAAAATAATGGCAAGTGGTTACTGCAAAGAACAAAAGACATCCATTAAAGTAACTATCTGATGTCACTTTCTAATTTCCTTAGCTATTGCCAAGGATGGAATATTTTCAGCCTGGTTCTTCTTAGGTCCCAGCCTAGCATTATTTCCTGGGATTTAGCCCCCCCCTGTATAGCAATTCTCTCTTGTCTCTTCTTTTTTCCCACTTCCAAGGACTCAACCCCACAGTCCCCTGGGTTGAGAATTGGGATGTGACACAAACTGTTTTTCAGAGCACTTTATCTCACCTTTTTTCAACTTCCTCCTTTCAGACCACAGCTAAGACTTGTCTTTCTTAACCATAAAGGACTTTGGAGGGCTTTCTTAAATTAATGAGTCATTCATCATCATATACACCCACTTTATTCACTTTCATGCATTGAAGAAGGCAATGGCACCCCACTCCAGTACTCTTGCCTGGAAAATCTCAGGGATGGAAGAGCCTGGTAGGCTGCAGTCCATGGGGTCACTGAGGGTCAGACACGACTGAGCGACTTCACTTTCACTTTTCACTTTCATGCCTTGGAGAAGGAAATGGCAACCCAGTCCAGTGTTCTTGCCTGGAGAATCCCAGGGACGGGGGAGCCTCGTGGGCTGCCGTCTATGGGGTCGCACAGAGTCGGACACGACTGAAGCAACTTAGCAGCAGCAGCGGCAAGCAAGAGGGAGCTTTTTTTTAAAGTTCTCTTATCTCTTATTCTAAAAAAGGGTCCAGGACAACTCTTTTCCTATTAGCAGCTTGTAGAAGGGGGAGAAAAGAAATCTGAGTGCCAAAGAATTGATGCTTTTGAATTGTGGTGTTGGAGAAGATTCTTGAGAGTCCCTTGGATTGCAAGGAGATCCAACCAGTCCATCCTAAAGGAAATCAGTCCTGACTATTCACTGGAAGGGCTGATGCTGAAGCTGAAGCTCCAATACTTTGGCCACCTGATGCAAATAACTGACTCATTGGAAAAGACCCTGATGCCGGGAAAGATTGAAGGTGGGAGGAAAAGGGGATGACATAGGATGAGATGGTTGGATGGTATCACCAACTTGATGGGCGTGAGTTTGAGCAAGCTCTGGAGTTGGTGATGGACAGGGAAGCCTGGTGTACTGCAGTTCATCAGGTTACAAAGAGTTGGACATGACTGAGCAACTGAACTGAACTGAACTGAGAAGGGGGAGAGAAGTGATGAAAACAATTTATTCTCTCTATCCAGAGCAAACCATAGGGGTCATGGGCTTTAACTTTTTATTTCTTTCTGTTTCAGTTAAAGCACATGGTGGATGATTGCAGTGAATCAGTAAATGTTGGTCTTCTCCAGGTCTGACTTACCCTCCTTAGTTTCCCTGCAAATACAGGGAAAGCAGAATAGGGCCCTGGTGCTAAGTTTCTGTCAGTTATGATGTTGGCTCACTCCTAAAGATGGAGCCCCATTATTTTACCAGAAAATTTCAAGAGAAACTCAGACACTTTTTTTGCACTTGTCCTTGGGATCTGGCATCAGGCTGAAACTTACTGCAAAAGTCTTACAGGCAACAGTAATGTCAGCATTTCTGCAAAGCTTACACTGAGGTAATTGATGCTTCTTTCCTGTGACTCTGCCTTCTAAATCCCCAGCGCATCTTCTCCATTTTTTGAGACCAAGGTTTCACTGCAAGATTCTGGGTCATCTATCACCATCTTCCAGATTCAGCAGGTTTTAAAGGAGTCCAGGAACCCAGTGTGCAGCCTAGGAAGGGGAGGATGTGAGAAGGCAACTTTAATTCACGAAGTCTGGGTGGTCACAGAGAAGGAGGTCTGATTGACTCTGTGCCTTTTAAAATTTAGTGTTTATTTTTATTAAGAGGCCCATGAAAATGGTTTAAAGAGTCAAAATCTTGTCCTACAAGATTTATAGAAATAAATCCAAAAAGCTGTGTTCCACTCCTTTCCAATCCCCAAGTTCATACTAACAATCACTTACATCATTTTAGTCCCTTTTTGGGGGCATGCTGCTGCTGCTGCTACTAAGTCGCTTCAGTCGTGTCCGATTCTGTGCGACCCCAGAGACGGCAGCCCACCAGGCTCCCCTGTCCCTGGGATTCTCCAGGCAAAAACACTGGAGTGGGTTGCCATTTCCTTCTGCAAGGCATGAAAGTGAAACGTGAAAGCGAAGTCACTCAGTCGTGTCTGACCCTCAGCGACCCCATGGACTGCAGCCCACCAGGCTCTTCCATCCATGGGATTTTCCAGGCAAGAGTACTGGAGTGGGGTGCCGTTGTACTACTTTTTAGTTTTGGGGTTTCAGGTTTTCTTTATCTGGTATGCACTCTAGGATATGAGGCTTTAGTTATCTTTCTCACCTTTTCTCAGACTCCCACTGTAGACATGCGATTTCCCCCTTTCCTGCCTTCCCATAGGTTTTATCTAATTGTAGTGAAATAAATAACCAGTGTTTCATTGTTGTTGTTCAGTCACTAAGTTGTATCTGATTCTTTGCAACTCCATGCACTGGAGTGTGCCAGGCTTTTACATTATTTAAAATATGTAAATGTTGTTTACAAGTAAACCCTCATATACTACAGGGTTTACTTGTAAATAACATTTACATATTTTAAATAAGCATCAATTACCTCACTGTAAGCTTTGCAGAAATGCTGACATTACTGTTGCCTATAAGACTTTTGCAGTAAGTTTCAGCCTGATGCCAGATAACAAGGACATTTCTTTGGGGCACAGAGTTTTATTTTTGCTGAAGTTATAATTTGCCTTTTGTGTTTGTTTCCTTTGCTGTACATCTCACTAATAATCCCCAAACTCCTTATTTGCCTGAATGTCCTCTGGCACACGAGGGGAGCATCTCAATTTCATCTATTTGAAGAAATCCATCATCCTTCCTTCTGCCTCTCCCTCACCATCATCTGGGACTCTCCTGCTTTCTGTTATTAGATCTCTTGTCTCCTGTGCTCCCTGAATCTCTTCCTTGTCTTATTCCCTTCTTCTTGTGGAACTCATCCTCAGCTAGGTTCCCAAGGAAAAGTGCATGAGGGTTAAATGAACATTCTTTAATTCTATGTGTCTGAAAAGATCTTCACTCTACATTTACTCTTAATTTATACTTAAGATGTGTCTTGAACACTTGGAATCATCTGATTTTCTTAGAATTTTGAAATTATTCCTTCTACCTTCTCTTGTTAAAAGCTAGGTAGTCCAAAGCCTTGTTGATTCTTGATACTTCGAAGAGAAAATACTTTCCACCTCTCTCCGGAAATCTGTAGGATTCCCCCACTCCCATACGTTTTTTTCTTGATTTGAGTTTTGGGAATCTTTAGACAGATCTTTGGAAAAAAAAAGTCCATTTGCTAAGTACTAATTAAATGGTGTAAATTTTACCCTGAAAGCGCATGTCCTTCCATTGTGGGAAAATTTCTTCAGTTATTTTATTCAATATTCTTCTTTCCATTGTCTCTATTCTTTCCTTCTGGAGTTGCTGTCATTTGGACGTTGCATCTCCAGGACTGAAACTCAGGTTTCTTCCTTTGTTTTACCTTTTTTTTCCCTGTCACTTTTCTCTCATTTTTTGTTTTTACTCTAGGGACTGAAAAATTGTCTCAACTTTAACCTCAAACACTTTGGTTGTGGTTCTTGACAGTAGCTTACTGGTATCTTAATTTCTGAGAGCTTTTTATATTTCTCTGGTATTTTTTGCACTGCTTTTCATTCCTGGGTACAACATGTTGATTAAGAATCATATTGTATAGCCTCTTTGTTTTAGATCCTACTTTCATACTGAAGTTTTTTCTATAATGTTGAGTGATGCTTAGGGGTTTGGGAACCCTAAACAAGACTGGGAGCTGACTGTGGCTCAGATCATAAACTCCTTAGTGAAAAATTCAGACTTAAATTGAAGAAAGTAGGGAAAACCACTAGACCATTCAGGTATGACCTAAATTAAATCCCTTATGATTATACAGTGGAAGTGACAAATATTCAAGGGATTAGATCTGTTAGACAAAGTGCCTGGAAAACTATGGACGGAGGTTCGTGACATTGTACAGGAGGCAGTAATCAAGATCATGCCAAGTAAAAGAAATGGAAAAAGGAAAAACGATTGTCTGAAGAGGCCTTACAAATAGCTGAGAAAAGAAGAGAAGTGAAAGGTAAAGGAGAAAAGGAAAGATATACCCATCTGAATGCAGAGTTCAAAGAATAGCAAGGAGAGATAAGAAAGCCTTCCTCAGTGATCAATGCTAAGAAATAGAGGAAAACAATAGAATGGGAAAGACTAGAGATTTCTTCAAGAAAATTAGAGATACCAAAGGAACATTTCATGCAAAGATGGACACAATAAAGGACAGAAATGGTATGGACTTAACAGAAGCAGAAGATATTAAGAAGAGGTGGCAAGAACACAGAAGAACTCTCCAAAAAACATCTTCATGATCCACATAATCATTATGGTGTGATCACTCACCTAGAGCCAGACATCCTGTAATGCAAAGACAAGTGGGCCTTAGGAAGCATCACTATGAACAAAGCTAGTGGAGGTGATGGAATTCCAACTGAATTATTTCAAATCCTAAAAGATGATGCTGTGAAAGTGCTGCACTCAATATGCAAATTCGGAAAACTCAGCAGTGGCCAAGGACTGGAAAAGGTCAGTTTTCATGCCAATCCCAAAGAAAGGCAATGCCAAAAAATGCTCAAACTACCGCACAATTACACTCATCTCACATGCTAGCAAAGAAATACTCAAAATTCTCTAAGCCATGCTTCAACAGTACCTGAACCATGAACTTCCAGATGTTTAAGCTGGTTTTAGAAAAGGCAGAGGAACCAGAGATCAAACTGCCAACATCTGGTGGATCATTGAAAAAACAAGAGAGTACCAGAAAAACATCTACTTAACAATAAAGTTAAGTCACTTTATTGACCATGCCAAAGCCTTTGATTGTGTGGATCACAACAAACTGTGGAAAACTCTTCAAAAAAATGGGAATACCAGACCACCTGACCTGCCTTCTGAGAAATCTGTATGCAGGTCAAGAAGCAGTAGTTAGAACCAGACATGGAAGAACAGACTGGTTCCAAATCAGGAAAGGAGTGCATCAAGGCTGTATAATGTCACGCTGCTTATTTAAATTATACGCTGAATACATCATGCAAAATGCCAGGCTGGATGAAGCACAAGCTGGAATCAAGATTGCCAGGAGAAATATCAATAACCTCAGATACGCAGATGACACCACCCTTCAGGCAGAGAGCGAAGAAGCACTAAAGAGCCTTTTGATGAAAGTGAAAGAGGAGAGTGAAAAAGTTGGCTTAAAACTCAACATTCAGAAAACTAAGATCATGGCATCCAGTCCCATTACTTCATGGCAAATAGATGGGGAAACAATGGAAACAATGACAGACTTCATTTTCTTGGGCTCCAAAATCACCACAGATGGTGACTGTGGCAATGAAATTAAAAGGCACTTGCTCCTTGGAAGGAAAGTTATGACCAACCTAGATAGCATTTTAAAAAGCAGAGACATTAACATGGGAAACAAAGGTCCATCTAGTCGAAGCTATGGTTTTTCCAGTGGTCATGTATGGATGTGAGAGTTGGACTGTGAAGAAAGCTTAGAGCTGAAGAATTGATGCTTTTGAACTGTGGTATTGGAGAAGACTCTTGAGAGTCCCTTGGACTGTAAAGAGATCCAACCAGTCCATTCTAAAGGAAATCAGTCCTGAATATTCATTGGAAGGACTGATGATGAAGCTGAAACTCCAATTCTTTGGCCCCCTAGTCGAAGAACCAACTCATTGAAAAAGCCCCTGATGCTGGGAAAGATTGATGGCAGGAGGAGAAGGGGACGACTGAGGATGAGATGGTTGGATGGCATCATCAACTCAATGGACATGAGTTTGAGCAAGCTCCAGAAGTTAGTGGTGGACAGAGAAGCCTGGCCATGGGGTCACAAAAAATTAGACATGGCTGAATGACTGAACTGAACTGAACTGATGCTTAGGCTGCTCATATTTATGTGTGTCTCTCAGAAGCTGCCATAAGGGTGGTGTCATCTTCATATCTGAGGTTGTTGGTATTTCTCCCAGTAATCTTGATTCCAGTTTGTCTTCATCCAGCCTGGCATTTCTCATGATGTACTGGGCATATAGGTTAAATAAGCAGGGTGACAATATACAGCCTTGACATACTCCTTTCCCGGTTTGGAACCAGTCTGTTCTTCCACGTCTGGTTTTAACTACTGCTTCTTGACCTGCATACAGATTTCTCAGAAGGCAGGTCAGGTGGTCTGGTATTCCCATTTTTTTGAAGAGTTTTCCACAGTTTTTTGTGATCCACACAATCAAAGGCTTTGGCGTAGTCAATAAAGCAGAAATAGATGTTTTTCTGGAACTCTCTTGCTTTTTCTATGACCCAACAGATGTTGGCAATTTGATCTCTGATTCATCTGCCTTTTCTAAAATGGGAGAAATATCAATAATCCCAGATATGCACATGACACCATCCTTATGGCAGAAAGTGAAGAACTAAAGAGCCTCTTGATGAAAGTGAAAGAGGAGAGTGAAAAAGTTGGCTTAAAAATCAACGTTCGGAAAACTAAGATCATGGCATCTGGTCCCATCACTTCATGGCAAATAGATGGGGAAACAATGGAAACAGTGGCTGACTTTATTTTGGGGGGCTCCAAAATCACCACAGATGGTGACTGCAGCCATGAAATTAAAAGGCACTTGGCTCCTTGGAAGAAAAGCTGTAACAAACCTAGACAGCATATTAAAAAGCAGAGATATTACTTTGCCAACAATGGTCTGTCTAGTCAAAACTATGGTTTTTCCAGTAGTCACGTATGGATGTGAGAGTTGGGCCACAAAGAAATATGAGCACGGAAGAATTGATGCTTTTAAACTGTGGTGTTGGAGAAGACTCTTGAGAGTCCCTTGGACTGTAAGGAGATTCAACCAGTCCTTCCTAAAGGAAATCTGCCCTGAATATTTATTGGAAGGACTGATGATGAAGCTGAAGCTCCAATACTTTGGCCACCTGATTCGAAGAACTGACTCCTTAGAAAAGACCATGATGCTGGAAAAGTTTGAAGGCAGGAGGAGAAGAGGACAGCATAGGATAAGATGATTGGATGGCATCACCGATTTGATGGACATGAGTATGAGCAAGCTCCAGGAGCTGGTAATGGGCAGAGAAGCCTGTTGTGCTGTAGTCCATGGGGTGGCAAAGAGTCAGACACGACTGAGTAATTGATTGAACCAAACTCAGAAGCTGATCAGAAGCCTGAGTGTGTGCTTCAGGTTCCTCCATTGTCTGCTTCACCACAGGAAGTGCTGTTCTGTTCATTTCACTGGGAAACCACTGCTATATTTAGGTGTTTGTATCTTGGGGCCTGTCGACCTTTGGTTTGCCTGAACTGGCCACTGAGACAAAACTGGAGTGCAGGATATTTTTCCAGGGCTTTGTGAAAGGAAGAAGCAGGATGGAGCAACAGAAGAGAAACTGGGATGCAGTCCTCTCTGGTTGGCGCTCTGGAGGGAGTGCTGTCCACCAGTGTGGCCCACATTGGACTGAAATGGCCACTTCTGCACCCCCACCTCAATTGATGAGCCACTGAATGCAGGCTATCCCAAGAAGGACTTGATGTTGGACAGGGCACTCTCTGCAGCTGAACCAGACACCTTAAGGAGTTGGCATGACTGCCCGCAATGGTGAGGTCAGTCATTCCTTGAAGAGGAATCTGGGTGGAGCATCTCTGTGTTTACATATCCTCTACGAAGTCTCTTCCAATGTCTTGCCTTTTTTCAGGATAGAAGCTGGTTCTGAGAGTTGACTGGGGAATTGGGCGGGGGGTGGGGGTGGGGGGAAGACATACTAGTTTGTAAGCTTTCTCATTATAACTTGTTTTGCAATATGGAAGCCCCATCTTTATCTGGTTCGTGTATCCTGCAAGCCAAGACCCTTTGTTTTATCCCTTCCAAAGTATAAATTTCCAGGATTTTTGCTGCTGTGGAAAAGGGACTGACACTTGATTGAGATTTATAGAGAAAGAAATGTGGGGTTTAACTGCTTCTTAAACCTATAAAAGAGAAACCTTCCTGCTATTAGCCCCCAATCTTCCTGTTTGTGGAGGTACACAGTACCACCAATTTCTGATTATCTGGGGACATGTATGACATAAAGCAACTTGTATGACCAGCTTTCCACTGCAGCCTTCGGATCAGCACTTTGCAGTTACCAGGTCCTATCACTCATCCATCTGCTCTGCAGCTTCTAAGACTTCATTGCTTTTAAGTCCTCTTGTGTTTTCTTTGTCCTTGAGGGTTTGTGCTTAATCTCTTTATTCTCTTTTGACTGAGTTTGGGTAGTTGACTTGATTTTGTTCTTTAAAGAAACACAGTATGTACATTTTCTCTTCAAATAATTGTAGAATTTCCTCAGCATAAATTAGTGAAGCAGCATGGAATTATAAAATTAGCAAAGGTTTATATATTTACCTTCTAAGCACAATCTTTACCCATATCAACCTTATTTAACTGTCAAATGGGATCAGAGTAGCTCTCTGAAAGTTACATGAAATCAAGTGTTTAAAGTATTTGTGTTGCAGTAAATATATACTAAATTTGGTTCCTAGGCTTTCTTGGGATCCTCAAATGAATGTGTTGTATAATTAAAACATGAAGAGGTCAAATAAAACCTTGAAATTGGATGGTGGGTGGGCTTGTTTATCATCTCAGCCTCTTCTTTCTTGGAGAGTTTCACAGCAGAGTACAAACTGGCCTTCCAGAATGATCCTGAAGCCAAAGATGGTGGAGCCCCAGTTCCCCACCTCTGATTCACCAGTGGAGCACTGGTTTCTTGGCATTTCCTGTTTCCACTTGTCTGACAGCTCATTTGTTTTATTTCCATTCTTGGCCTGGGTTTCAGACTAATATGAGAAATAGCATGTACATAAATTCACTATTGTCATAGACGCTGGTAGCTTCGCTTCTGTGGTTTAACAATGACTGTAAGAAGTGAAGAATAAATTACAGTTGGGTGGCTAAGCGGTGTGTATCACTCATTTATGACTTTACCTTTAGTTTCCAGAGGGTGACATTCTTTGCACTGAGCTTAACAAACATTTTTGGGAAGACTTGCAAATTAGGTGGGGCTGACTTTCAGTCTCATTTTCATGCATCATTATCTCCAAACTTCATTTTGAAATCTCAGTTCCTCTACATTAGAAGGATGTACACACATACATAAATACACACATATGCACACAAACACACACACACAAACATACAAATAAACACACTAACATACACTCACATACAATCCCCCTCCATAACAAATAAACACACTAACATACACTCACATACAATCCCCCCCTTAGTATAGGTTATGTACTATACACACACACATACACAAACATAACCTATACTAAGTTTGGTCCCTTGGCAGACTCAGGACCTCTGCTTCTCCCAGAAATTCCCTTACCCAAGTCAGTTGGAAAGCCATCTTCCTTTTTAACTTCTCATTTCCTACAGTGTGAGACCACTGGCACTAGAAATATCAGGTTTGCATATTAAAAGTGGAGATAACTTGTATTTGCTCTCTGAGAAGTCATTAAATTTTTTGTGCCACAGACCTTTTTGGCCTTTGGACTCACTTCTTATGAAACTGGTTTTAAATGTACACAATTAAATACATAGGATCACAGAGGAAACTGGTTATACAATTTTCTATCTCAGGAACTGTATATAACTTTCCTGATGTAGTAATATATATGCTAATTTATTAACACATAAAATAGCAACATTTGGCATCAAGTTTAATAACTTCTGTTATTTCAGCATAAACATTATTTGGAGATATCTGAAACAATGGTAATGAAACATCAAAATATTTGTGGTTTTTGTCACAGATATTGCTAATACTAAGCTAGTCTGTTGCCTACATTCAAAATGCTAAATTTCTGTTAGAGGTTGGTGAAAATAAATATGTAAAATGTGTCCCATCCAAGGGTAGGGACTTCCTGAATTCTAATTATGTGTATCAAGTTAAAATGAAAAGGGAAAATAAAACCAAAAAACCCTCCTTTAAACCTACTGAAGTAGGAGTCTCAAGGAGAAGGCCTAAGAATCTGCATTTCAGCAAGCTTCCAGAGCAACGTGTTATTTTCTGAATAGGTCAGTCTTTTACATTTCTGTGTACTCACAAGGCTTGCCTCAGGATTGGACCAGCTTTCCGAGCCTAGTGAAGATTGTTCAGCTGGCTCGTATTTGCCAAGTCTTTCCTGATAATATTCCTTATCTTCTACACCCTTTTCTTAGTAGATTTAGTGTCTCTTTTATCTGGACTCCATAGCATTTCTGGAATGTACTCATCCCTCTGCTCCCTGCTCCACCCCATTATGGAGGAAAAGCGTGGGACAGTGTGTTATGAATGTAAGTGTTGTTATTCAGTTGCTAAGTCATGTCCAACTCTATGACCCCATGGACTGCAGCATCCCAGGCTCCCCTATCCTTCACTATCTTCCAGAGTTTTCTCAGATTCATGTCCACTGAATCAGTGATGCTATCTAACCAGTCCTCTGCTACCCGCTTCTCCTTTTGCCTTCCATCTTTCCCATCATCAGGGTCTTTTCCAATGAGCTGGCTTTTCACATCAGGTGGCCACAGTATTGGAGCTTCAGCTTCAGCAACAGTCCTTTCAATGAATATTCAGGGTTGATTTCATTTAGTATTGACTGATTTGATCTCCTTGCAGTCCAAGGAACTCTCAAGAGTCTTCTCCAGCACCACAGTTCAAAAGCATCAATTCTTCTGTGCTCAGCCTTCTTTATGGTCCAGGTCTCACATCTGTACATGCCTACTGGAAAAACCATAGCTTTGACTATCTGGACATTTGTTGGCAAAATGATGTTTCTGCTTTTTAATACGTCTAGGTTTGTCATAACTTTCAAAGGAGTAAGTGTCTTTGAATTTCATGGCTGCAGTCACTGTCCACAGTGATTTTGGAGCTTTGTAGTTTGAAGACAAATATACAAGAAAATAAAATGTCACTGTTTCAAATTTTCCCCCTTCTATTTGCCATGAATTGATGGGACCAGATTCTATGATCTTAGTTTTTTGAATATTGAGTTTTAAGCCAGCTTTCCACTCTCCTCTTTCAGTTCAGTTCAGTTCAGTCACTCAGTCATGTCCTACTCTCTGTGACCCCATGGACTGCAGCACACCATGCCTCCCTGTCCATCACCAACTCCCAGAGTTTACTCAAACTCATGCCCATTGAGTCAGTGATGCCATTCAACCATCTCATCCTCTGTCATCCCCTTCTCCTCTCACCTTCAATCTTTTCAAGCATCAGGGTGTTTTCAAATGAGTCAGCTCTTTGACCCTCATCAAGAGGCTATTTAGTTCCTCTTTGCTTTCTGCCATTAAGGTGTATCATCTGCATATCAGAGGTTATTGATATTTCTTCCACAATCTTGATTCCAGTTTGTGATTCATCCAGTCCAGGATGTCACATGATGTACTCTACATATAAGTTAAATAAGCAAAGTGACAATATACAGCCTTTTTGTATCCTTTCCCAATTTTGAACCAGTTAGTTGTTCCATGTCTGTTTCTAACTGTTGCTTCTTGACCTGAATACAGGTTTCTCAGGAGGCAGGTAAGATGGTCTGATATTCCAGTCTAAGAATTTGCCACAGTTTGTTGTGATCCACACAGTCAAAGGCTTTAGAGTAGTTAATGCAGAAGTAGATATTTTTTCTGGAATTACCTTGTTTTCTCTATGATCCAACTGATGCTGGCAATTAGATCTTTGGTTCCTCCACCTTTTTAAAACCCAGCTTGCACATCTAGAAATTCTTGGTTCACATACTGATGAAGCCTAGCTTGAAAGATTTTGAGAATAAATTTACTAGTATGTGAAATGAGCACAATTGTGCAATAGTTTGAGCATTCTTTGGCATTGCCTTTCTTTGGAATAGGAGTGAAAGCTGAAAGTGAAAATGAATGTTACTATCAGCAGAAAATCCCAAAGTGCATGTAAAGTCCTGGACAATGTATTTCACATCTCTATTAATATAACTCAACCAACAGAGTATCCATGAAATGACAGGCATTTTGGAGTGGTCTTTTGGACCATTTATCCTGTCCCTGAGCTCCATTTCATGAGTTTGTGGATTTTGTCCTAGGAATTCCATGCACATTCCTTGGTCACCTTCATTCTGTACAGAGTGTGATCTGGGGCATTTTCCCACTTACCTTTGTTCCCCTCCCAAACCAAGACCTTTACCCTTCCCTTAACTGCATCACTCCCCCTAATCTATTCTTAAGCAAAGTCCACTTTTCACTGTTACTTATTCTCCTATCTGTTTGTTTCTGCAGCTGATAGAGTCATAGCAGGGGTTTCCACTTTGAGATTAGAAGTGAAAGGACCAGAGAGGGCCTCTCGGTGCTCTGGTCTCTAAGTGGATTATATTTTTTAAAAATCAGATTTTTATTTCACAAAGACCAGCTCCATTAGATGCGTCTTCTGTACCTTGTTATGCTGGAGAGTGTCTATCTCCTCTCTTAGTTTTAGTTACATTATCCAGGTCATTATCCAGAAGGACTGATGCTAAAGCTGAAGCTCCAATACTTTGGCCACCTGATGCAAAGAACTGACTCATTGGAAAAGACCCTGATACTTGGAAAGATTGAAGGCAGGAGGAGAAGGGGACGACAGAGGATGAGATGGTTGGATGGCATCACTGACTTGATGGACATGAGTTTGAGCAAGCCCCGGGAGTTAGTGATGGACAGGAAGGCCTGACATGCTGCAGTCCATGGGGTTACAAAGAGTAGGACACGACTGGGCAACTATACAACCGGACAACTGAACTGACTGATTCAGGTCACTAGCTCCGGGAAGGTATGTGACTGGGGAGAATGGTTAGGGAAGAAAATCCCATCAACTCACATTAAAGCTATTTGTTCACGTGCTTATTTTATCTTTCCTGTTAGACTGATTTCTTCCACAGCAAGGTCTCCTATTTAAAAGAAAGTGATTTTTTTTCCTATTGGTCAAATTAAACTCTTTAAGTTGAAATTCTCTGATTCAATTATAATAATAATAATTGGATATTTAATAATAATAATTTCTGTTGCAGGACTATATTATATAAAGCATTTCTTGATATCACACATGCAGTCAGTTTTCAATAGAGAAGAGCTTTATTGTTATTTGTTTTTTATTGCCAACATTCAACAGAGTGCTGGCACATAATAGGTGCTCAATAAACTCTTAAGGACTTAAGGGATAAGGAGATTAAAAAAACAAACAAACCTGAAAATCAGGAAATTTAGGTCCAAATCTTACCTCTGCTACTAACTTGCTTTGTGACCTTGGGCAAGACTCCTTTCTTTTCTAGAGTCAGTGACCTCAGCTATCAACAGAAAGGATTAGTTTCTCTTAACTTCAAAAGCAGGCGTCCCAGTGTTTTAGAATCAACAGAATAAACTTAATAATAATAAAAGCAGTTTTCACAAGGAAATCTTTTAGTTTTTAAGTGTAATTTTGGTCATCAGCCAGCTTGAGAAATACTGTCTCAATGTTCTCTTACTTCATCTCTCAAAGACTTTATTTTTGAACTGTATAAGTTATATAACTAGTCTTAACAGGAAAATAAATATGGAATCTTTCCCATACACTGAATTTTTATATCATGAGAGCATCTTTTAATTCTGTGGGATCTACCCCTTCATTTAGTCATTAAATATCTGTTTTAAGTACACTCTATGTCAGGAGCTATGGAAGAAACAGGAATCCTAGAGGAAACAGGACCTGATCTTTTCCTTGGAAGAACTGAGAGGCTGGGGAAGAGGAAGAGACAAGACAACCAGTGATCTCAATACAAGTGTCCTTGTCAGGATACAGGGGAAGACAAGATGCAATGGCCCCAGGTGGAGGTCAGAACTCAGTCTTAGGTATTTAGAAGCAACCTCCTGAAGGATGTCATACTAGCTGCCTTCTCTCTTCCTTTTCCAAATACGAAGGGAAGCCTTCCTTGAAGTATCACAGCTTTTTAAACCACAAACATGCTAAACTGAACCACAACATGTAGATTGATTAAACATCCAAAACTCCCCTCTGTGAAATGGCAAAACATAATTAAAACTTCCATGCTATTAAATTGGAGGGGGGGAGGGGGAAGACCACTTCTTTGTCTCCTAAGTGGCAGTTGAATAGAATTCTTAAGCATCCACCAAGTGCTCATTATAGACTCAAGCCAAGCTTTCTTTTGGCTTCCAGAGGAGTGGGAGGAAGTCACTCAGGAGCTGCCAGTTCCATCACTGGGTAGCTTAGGGGTGGGGTGGGGTCTTTTTCCTGACTGCATCATTAAAATTTCCCTAGCGTGGACAGAAAAGTTATTAACTCACCAATGAAAAATACTTAAATGTCATTAAAAAGTTTCAACTCTCTCATAATTCTCCTTAATGGTGTGAAAATCAGCTCTGGACTCCAATTCTGAGATTGCATTTTCAAAGAACCCTGCGAGGGAAGTCTCAAATTACCTAATTACCATATTTATTGCCAGATTCTGTTTTCTAATCCCTGATGACTTTGTCAGATATATTTATGTGCTGTTCCTTTTCTTCTTTGGCCTTAGGTAGTGAGCTGGGTTTGTTCAACTTGAATAGAAGAGTCTTTTGGTTACAGATAATAGAAGGAAGCTGGGGCAGGAATGACCTGCAAGGCACACCCTGCCAGAGCTGGACCAAAGGGGAAAACCATGGCTGGCTTCCAGGCAATCAGTACTGGCATCAGTCACACCATACTGTAATTGCAATGAATATAAATTAAGCTACACAAATAATCTGGCTCCTCTCCTGCTTAGAGGATCTGGGCCAGGAGTGCCCCCCCAGTTCAGCTCCAGCCCAGAGAGAAGCAGTTTTTCTTCTTTCTTTCGTTAATTGAAGTTTAACTACACAAAAATTTTGTTATCAAGAAAAAGGAGCAAATAAATTAAATGGTAATCATACTTAGGTGTCCTGCGGTTCTATCCAAGAGAAAGAATGCCTGTGACTCTGTGAAGTTTTTAAAAGAACTGTAGCTTGATTTATGGGTGCCAAATCTCAGTTTTATACAGTTCAGTGCACAAAGTAGTTTTGTTTTTGTTTTTGCTTCTCAGGAAGTTGGGCATTATTAAGAAAAGCAAAATCCTACTTCAACTCATTTCAGACATTCTCTGTGTCATGTGCTTCCCTGGGCGGGTGGAGGGGGGAAGCCTGATAGACTAAAATGAACATAGCTTGACTTAGCAGTTCCTAGTCTTTTTTTTTTTTTTGCTGCTTCTTATTACGATAAAATAAAGCACACAGACTAAGCAGAATAAAATAAAAAATCAATTCTTGAGAATTCTTTCTCTTTTAATGATCAAATATAGTATCTGAAAAGGTTTTGTGTTTACATACTGGTTATGGCTAGATAGTTTTAGTATTACTTTTGAATTAAGATATTCTTAGCAACTTTTCCTCTAAACTAATGCAATATTTTTGTATATCTTTTTCCTCCCCTTTTAGGTTAAAGACTGTCTTCCTATAATGGTTGGGTGGCTTTCATACATCATTTTAATATATTCTTATCTACGTTCTCCATAAATTCTTGCAATATGCTGATGTATTACTCCCCCCAACTCTGTCTTCTTTATATATCTTTTATTTGTTTCTCAAAAGATCCAATTGATTTAATTCCAAATAAATGCCCTACTTAACACTTAAATATTCTTAGCAAGGAGACCCTTTGCTTACAACATGCAAATAGAGATTTGATTCTTAGAATATATTGTAATACCATGATATATGTGTGAAAAGCACAGGAAAAAAAAAGTCCAAATCTTCTTAGTCCAATTATAGCAGTAAACCAACTCATAAGCCACAGAAGGTCTTCATTAGAAATGAAGGAAGGAGATGTAATATTTAGTGGGCATGTACTAAGGTGAAATGTCAGTGGAGCTCACAGCAAAAGCTAGAGTCATTGAGAGATCAAGGAACTTTCTCTTCTTTTCCCCCACTAGATAGAGACTACAGAAAACAAGGGCCTTTGGCTAAAAATTTAATTTAATTCTTGGAAGGGCAGAAATTGCACTGATTTTCTTCCAGTAATAAAGAAAGCAGGCCTGCCCTTGGGCTCTATTCTTTTTCCCGGCAAGCTCCAAGAGACCTAATTTGAAAAAAGGGGAGTTTGAATAAAAGGACTAAACTCTGTAAGTTAATGAGAATTTACAGATGCTATCAGTAGAGATGAATGTTTCAAATTATGAAGCACTTCCAAAATTAGTGTCTTCAAAGATTGAAGGCAAAAGGAGTAGGGGATGGTAGAGGATGAGATGGTTAGGTAGCATCATTGACTCAATGGACATGAATTTGAGCAAACTCCAGGAGGTAGGGAAGAACAGGGAAGCCTGGTGAGCTGTAGTCGATGGGGTCTCAAAGAGTGGGACATGGCTTAGTGACTGAACGACGACAACTTATGATTGAGACCTCTTTCCAAAAGTTTTTTCTTGGAAGGTTGTATATTGAGTAAGTTTTGCCTAATAAGTGTGTCTGTACTTTCACTCGTGGGAGGTTGTAAAGGGGTGGGATTTGGAAGGTCTGAGAATGCTTAGACCGTGCTGGGGAAATTTCTCCCCCTGTTCTTTGAACTGTCCAGGGCAGTTATGGAAAGTTGTTGTGTGGGATTTTCTGACATCAAATGTGTGTTCATTTTTTTATGCTGCTTCTCTAATTCTCCAGCGTTAACTGAATATCCAACAATTCAAGTTCTGACACTAACTTCCCAGAGTTAGTACAGATCCCACAAGACTGCCCCTGCTTCAGATACCAAATGCAAAGAGGATGCCCATGCTACCCACACTTCTGCCCAAATTTGGAGGTTCCCACAAGTCCCCCATCTCTGGTTCTATAATTCACTAAAATGACTCACATGTGTGTGTGCTGTCACTTCAGTTGTGTCCAACTCTCTGTGACACTGTGGACTGTCTAGCTCGCCAAGCTCTTCTGTCCATGGGATTCTCCAGGCAAGAATATTGGAGTTGGTTGCCATGCCCTCCTCTAGGGGATCTTCCTGACCCAGGGATCAAACCCATGTCTCTTACATCTCCTGCACTGGCGGGAGGGTTCCTTGCCACTAGTGCTGCCTGGGAAGCCCGAAATGACTCACAGAACTCAGAAAAATGCTTGCTTACACTTATGGTTTATTGTAAAGGGGGAGAAATTAGAAACAGCCAAATGGAAAATATGCACAAGACAAAGTATGTGGAAAGTGAGGGATATGAACGACTTCCATGCCCTCTCCCAGCACATTAGTATGTTCTCCAACCTGGAAGCTCGCTGAGTCTCATCATCCAGGGTTTTGTTGTTGTTGTTGTTGTTATTTATTTATTTATTCAGTTGGCTGCACCCGATCTTAGTTGCAGCACGTGGGATCTTTAGCTGTGGCACACAGGACTCAGTTCCCTGACCAGGTACTGATCTCAGGTACCCTACATTGAAAGTGCAGAATCTGCCACTGGACCACAAGGGAGGTCCATGTCTAAGAGTTTTTATAAAGCAATCTCCAGCCGTCCTTAACCTTCCTGGAGGTCAGGGTTGGGGTGGGTGGGAGCTAAAAGTTCTCACTCTTTAATCATGTGTTTGCTTGTTCTGGTGGAGCCCTAACTCCGTGTCTCCTCGTTAGCATAGACTGAGATATGGTCAAAAAGGGCTCCTTAGGAATCATGAAAGACAATCCTCTGTTCTGTTCAATGGCTCAGTCGTGTCTGACTCTGCAACCCCAAGAACTGCAGCATGTCAGGCTTCCCTGTCCATCACCAACTCCCAGAGCCTGGTCAAACTCATGTCCATCGAGTCAGTAATGCCAACCAACCATCTCACCCTCTGTTGTACACTTCTCCTTCTACCTTCAATCTTTCCCAGCAACAGGGTCTTTTCTTCACATCAGGTGGCCAAAGTATTGGAGTTTCAGCTTCAGCATCAGTCCTTGGAATGAACCCCCAGGACTGATTTCCTTTAGAATGGACTAGTTGGATCTCCTTGGAGTCCAAGGGACTCTCAAAACTCTTCTCCAACACCACAGTTCAAAAGCATCAATTCTTCGGCGCTCAGCTTTCTTCACAGTCCAACTCTCACATCCATACAGGACCACTGGAATACCATAGCCTTGACTAGACAGACCTTTGTTGGCAAAGTAATATCTCTGCTTTTTAATATGCTGTCCAGGTTGGTCATAACTTTCCTTCAAGGAGTAAGTGTCTTAATTTCATGGCTGCAGTGATTTTGGAGCCCAAGAAAATAAAATCTGTCACTATTTTCATTGTTTCCCCATCTATTTGCCATGAAGTGATGGGACCAGATGCCATGATCTTAGTTTTCTGAATGTTGATTTTTAAGCCAACTTTTTGACTCTCCTCTTTCACTTTGATCAAGAGGTTCTTTAGTTTTTCTTCACTTTCTGCCTTAAGGGTGGTGTCATCTGCATATCTGAGATTGTTGACATTTCTCCTGGCAATCTGGATTCCAGCTTGTGCTTTATCCAGTCCAGCATTTCTCATGATGTACTCTGAATATAAGTTAAATAAGCAAGGTGACATAATACAGACTTGACGTACTCCCTTCCCAATTTGGAACCAGTCTGTTGTTCCATGTCCTGTTCTAACTGTTGTTTCCTGACCTGCATACAGATTTCTCAGGAGACAGGTCAGGTGGTCTGGTATTCCCATCTCTTGAAGAATTTTCCACAGTTTGTTGTATTCCATACAGTCAAAAGCTTTGGTGTAATCAATGAAGCAGAAGTAGATGTTTTTCTGGAACTCTTTTGCTTTTTTGATGATCCAACGGATGTTGGCAATTTGATCTCTGGTTCCTCTGCCTTTGCTAAATCCAACTTGAACATCTGGAAGTTCATGGTTCACATACTATTGAAGCCTGGTTTGGAGAATTTTGAGCATTTCTTTGCTAGTGTATGAGATGAGTGCAATTGTGCGGTAGTTTTAACATTCTTTGGCATTGCCTTTCTTTGGGATTGGAATGAAAACTGATCTTCCCAGACCTATGGCCATTGCTGAGTTTTCCAAATTTGCTGGCATATTAAGTGGAGCACTTTCACAGCATCATCTTTTAGGATTTGAAATAGCTCAACTGGAATTCCATCACCTCCACTAGCTTTGTTCACAGTGATGCTTTCTTTTTTTTTTTTTTTTTTTTTGAAACGTGGAAAGACATGAGCTTAAAGTCTGGCCATTCACTGGGTGACTCTGGGAATGTCATGTAACCTCTCTGAGGCTCTGCTATGTCATCTGTAAGTAGGAGTAATATTTACTTTCTGAAGCTTGCTGGTTGGATTAAATGAGATGAGTATGTAGAGTACATAGGAGAGAAGTTCCTGCCCCAATGTTGTCAGAAAATCATTTTAGAATGATCACAGTGATGCTTTCTAAGGCCCATTTGACTTTGTGTTCCAGGATATCTGGCTCTAGTTGAGTGACCACACCATCATGATTATCTGGGTCGTGAAGATCTTTTTTTCTGTGTATTCTTGCCGCCTCTTCTTAATATCTTCCGCTTCTGTTAGGTCCATACCATTTCTGTCCTTTATTGTGCCCATCTTTGCATGAAATGTTCTCTTGGTATCTTTAATTTTCTTGAAGAGATTGCCAGTATTTCCCATTCTATTGTTTTCCTCTATTTCTTTGCATTGATCACGGACGAAAGCTTTCGTATCTCTCCTTGCTATTCTTTGAACTCTGCATTTAAATGGGTATATCTTTCCTTTTCTCCTTTGCCTTTCACTTCTCTTCTTTTCTCAGCTATTTGTAAGGCCCCCTCAGACAACCATTTTGCCTTTTGGCACTTCTTTTTCTTGAGGATGGCCTAGATTGCTGCCTCCTGTACAATGTCATGAACCTCTGTCCATAGTTCTTCAGGCACTGTCTATCATATTTAATCTCTGGAATCTATTTCTCATTTCCACTGTATAATGGTAAGGGATTTGATTTAGATCATACCTGAATGGTCTAGTGGTTTTCCCTACTTTCTTCAGTTTAAGTCTGAATTTGGAAATAAGGAGTTCATGATCTGAGCCACATGTGTGCACATGTGTGCGTGCTGCATGCTAAGTCACTTCAGTCATGTCTGACTCATTGCAACCCTATGGACTATAGCCCTTCAGGCTCCTCTGTCCATAGGATTTTTCAGGCAAGAATTTTGGAGTAGGCTGCCATTTCCTTCTCCAGGGGATCTTCCTAACATAGGGTTCGAACCTCATTTCTTATGTCTCCTTCATTGGCAGACGGGTTCTTTACCTCTAGGGCCACCTGGGAAGCCCAGACTCCACAACATGCATAAACTTAATTAGATTAGAGCCTTTAGACTCTTGGTTATAAGAGTCCCATATGCAGCTTTCCTGTTATCAGAATTTCTTTAGACTGAAGAGCCTGAAAGGGAGCTGTGCATGCTTTCCTGACATCAGCCTTCTTCTGGAAATAACTATTCCTGTAGAGAATCCAATTTAGAGGGATTTGAAGTTTCAAAACTGAGCTTTAGAAGAATTGCTGTAGTAACAATGGCAAAGAAAAGAGGGATGACATAGATACTGATAACTAATATTTACTGACTGTTAGTTATGTGCCACCACATGCTGAAGTGTCTTATGTGCATCATCTCATTTAATACTCAGAGCAGGATACTTTTGCACAGCAGGTTCCATTTTCTTCCCATGAAAAAATAGATGAGCAAGCTTGTGAGACATATGTAACTTGCCCAAAGTTACCCAGCTCCAAATCACTATGGCTGGGGATTTTACGCTTGATTCTAAGACCTGAGTTTTTAACATGGCATTACAGATTTGCCTATAAGAGGCAAACTTTTTATGTAAAAAGCCAGATAGTAGGTATGTTAGGCTTTGTGAGCCAAAAGGCAAGACTGAGACTATTATACAGGTAAAAGAGAGATAATAAGTTTCTAAGAATTTTTCATTGATGAAACTCAAATTTTTATTTGTGGACACTGAGATTTGAATTTCATGTGCTTTTCCTATGTCAAGAAATATTATTATGCTTTATTATTTAGTTATTTATTTTCCACCATTCGAGAATGCAAGAAACCATACATAAGAAAGCAAAGTGCAGGAGCACAATAGTTTGCAGACTGCTATTTAGCTGAAGTGTCCTTGGGTAGGCAGTTGTAGATGGAGTGAATAGGATGCTTAACCAGAAATTAAAGGGAAAATGGAACCCTGGGATTTTGGCTCAGAAAACTGAAAAGATGCTGAATGCCAAGCAGGAAAACTCCAGTCATGTTGCCATTCAGCTGAAGCTTCTCTGGTACAACCTTCAGAAGTACTGCCTACCTTTGCTGTGAGTAGTGGAGTTTCCATTTGGAATTTAGCACTATGAAAAACTCTTAAGGGAGAGTGAACAGAATACTTGAAATTGGAACTTGCCTAGAAAATCTAGCCTATGTTTGTTTAGCTGTAGGTTAAGTTTAGATGTAATAATTAGTTTGGGACTCTGCCTGCTTCTCTCTCTCTCTGACTGTAACCCACTTGCTCAAGTAGAGGAAAGAAGGGGAAGAAAAGAAAGAGAGCAAAAGGAGAATAAAGAAGAGAAGAGAAAATAACTGTACTTAACGGCACGTGTGTGTGCGCTAAGTGGCTTCAGCTGTGTTTGACTCTTTTTGACCCTATGGACTGTAGCCCACCAGGTTCCTCTGTTCATGGGATTCTCCAGGCAAGACACTGGAGCGGGTTGCCATTTCCTCCTCTAGGGGATCTTCCCAACCCAGGGATCTAACCCAGTCTCTTATGTCTCCTGCACTGGCAGACTTTACCACTACTGTCAGTTGGGAAGCCCATACTTAAGGCATATATTTCCTTTATTCTGTCTTCAGGAACTCTAAGATGTCATCATATTCCTTGGGGAATTTATGTACTTACATAGTATTCTGGAATTCAGCCAACTGTAGTGGAGGCCAAGTTGAAAAGACACGGAGAGGATATTCAGGACATGGCCTGCTCCCCATCTGGCTGGGTAACCTTCAGCAGGTGACTAACTACCTGGATCTCTGTGTCATCTTCTATAAAATGACAGATGAACTCAAAATGTGGTAATCCTTATGAACTGAGACTCTTGGTTATCTCCACATCAGGACCAGAAATTGCTTTTCTAGGAAAAACATCATGAGCAGAGAGTACAAATAATATAAGTGATCACATTTTGTCTTCCAATGCTAGAACAGTCTTAAAATAAATTCACTTTAAAAGATATAAGCTCCTGGAATCCCTTGAGGACCCTGCATCAAATTTTAGGAAAGAATATGGGGCTCTTATAGTTAAGACTCAATACCAAATACATTAAACTAAATCAGAACACTGTAGTTAAGACCCACATGGTATTAGCTGAATCCAGGGAAAGAGTTAAGATGGCACAATAACAACCCACAGATACTAAGGGATTTATATACATCACCAGGTAGCAGGCATGATGCTACCAACATGATGTGTTTTCAGATTTTAAGAATAAGTTGAAGTTGAAAAGAAGGATGTGATCAAAAGAATTGGGATTGAGTCTGGGCTCTGCGCTTACTAGCTGTGTGACCTTAGGGAAGTTTTTTAGTATTCCACGCCTCAGTTTCCCATTTTCGCAACAGAGATACTATTTACTAGTCAGTGTTATGAGGGTTAGACTTGTCAATTCATTCATCTATTCAATAAGCATTTCTTAAGTTTCCTCTATGTGCTTGATGCTAAAGATAAAAATATATATAGCTCATGATCGTGTTCCTCAAGAAGCTCGCAGATGAGAGCAGGGTGATAGGGCAGAAAGTGTTCAGGAAGCAGTGTGCCAGTGGTTTGAGTTGGCTCCTATGGGAACAAAAAGTAGTGATTCCCCATCCTGCCTGAATAGAGAGTGAGGGACCCAGAAGAAATATAAGTAAAGTTGGAACTGAATATTGACAGATGAGTAGGGATTAGCCCAAGCAAAAGGAGAAGCAGCAGCATGTTTCAGGCAGAAGCAGCAGCATGAACAAAGAACTAGAGGGAAGAAAAATGTAGAATGTTTTGCAAACTGCTGGAAATTGTAGTGAGAGGAGTTTAGGAACTCCTCTGACACATGATTTAAGAGTTGTGTCATTTTTATTTAGTCCAGTTCTCAGTCAGGTGATTAAAGCCATCATCAGTGACACTCACGTTAGTCACATGTACCCTTGACATGATGTGATGAGAATGGCACTTCAGTTCTGTGGTCTTCCTCCCCCAAAACCCCAAATTCCAATCTAACTGTGTAAAAGATATATGACAAACCCGCGTGTGAAACCTCTAACCAGCAGCCCTCAAAAGGGTTAAGGTCATCAAAAACAAAGAAAGTCTGGAAACGGTTATTGGCCAGAGAAGGCGAAGGAGACTGCATGACTAAATGTAATAATATGGTATTCTGCATGGGATCCTGAAACAGAAAAGGATGTTAGGTAAAATTTAGTGACACCCAAACAGTATATAGTTTAACTAAAAATGATTGGGACTTCCCTAACGGTCCAGTGGCTAAAACTCCATGCTCCCAATGCAGGGGGCCCAGGTTCAATCCCTGGTCAGGAAACTAGATCTGACATGCTGCAACGAAGACTGAAGATCCCATGTGCCATAACTAAAACATGGCACAGCCAAATGAATAAGAATACTGGAGTGGGTTGCCATTTCCTTCGCTAGGGGATTTTCCTGACCCAGGGATCGAACCCGTGTCTCCTGTCTCGTAGGTGGATTCTTTACCCACTGAGCTTAGGGAAGCCTAATAAACAGATGCATAGAAAAAAAGAAAAAGAATCTCGCTTTAAAAAAGTAATGATTACTAATCTTGGTTCCTTAGTATGACAAATGTACCATGGTTATGGCCGACGTTAGCAACGGGGAAAACTAAGCGAGGGATATATGGGAACTTTTAAAAGTAAGCCTAAAATTATTCTGAAAATAAAAAGTTTATTTTAAAAAACATACAATATTCTACTATCTTTGAGCACATTTCACAACCTTACCATTACCTGGGAGGAATCTCCAAGTCTTCTTCCAATATAAGCTGTGCTGAGAAAAATGAATATTTGTGAGATCAGCTCTCATTAAACCTTATTTGAAGGTCAAAGAGAAACTGAGCAAGTTAGGAAGAGGTCCTTGGGTTTAAGATTCCTGTGAACTCTTTTTATCTGACACTTACTTTGATGTGATCATGTTGTAATCTTTCTTTTGACATCTTTGAGTCTGGGAAAAGGTCAACAGAGCACTTTTCAGTTATCTTCATAGATCCTATCCTATAACTGGAGGGAAAGTTTTACAAAATTCAGAAAGACAAATCATCTACAGTGGGCAAGCTTGGGAGTTCCCTGGTGGTCTAGTGGTTAGGATTCTGGGTGTTCATTGCTGTGGCCTGGGTTCAGTCCCTGGTTGGGGGAACTGAAATCTGGCAACCTGCACTGCTTGGCAAAAAAAAAAAAATTACAGCAGGTGTGGGCAAGTTCAATGCAGTATGGTGGGATGGAGGACCCTGACATAGGAAGGACAGGAGTGGGTTGTAGGCTCAGCTTGGGCAGACCACTGCTCTGTCTCCTCATCTACATTACAAAATGAGGACTTTGGAGTTTTCTTTTCTCCTTCTAGCTCTAATATTCTAGGATTCATTTTTTAGATAGTTGAAAACATGTTCAGGAGCATGACATCTTTTTTCACATGACTGAATATTTGTAGAGCCAAGAGGAATTCCTAAACCCTGATTTAACACAATTACATATATTTTGAAAAGCAATTTATTTTTCAAACTAATGAATTTGGATGGCTCAGCCTAATGCAGCACATTTTCACAGAATTAACCAATCTATCCACCTCTTCTCTGGGTTTGCTTTTATCAGCTGAGGTAGTTTTAGGTAAAGTTTGTTTCTTTTTTTCCTTTCCAAAGTTTCCCTTTCAAAGTATATATTTCTCAGAGTCCTCCTGTAGCCCGACTGTGGAGCACAGTCAGGTCTCTCCACCTCCTCCTCAGGATATAGTTACAGGCCTAATGGAAAGATCACTCTTCCAAACCTGAATGTTTCAAGAGACCTGGAATTTAGCCCTTATTCTCCCACTAATTTCCAGTATGGCCCTAGGCAATGACTTCTCTTCTCTGAGTATCAATTTCCTTATCTATATAGTCAAGAATAAACTACATCCTCCCCAGGGCTCCTCCTGGAGATAGATAAATATCTCATTCCAGAGGAGCCTAGGTAGGGAGGGGAAAAGCTTCACTCATTTATTCATTTTGTCAATCATTTCCTTAATCATTTATTGATTTCACTCTTCATACACTCAAGCATATAGAGGGAGCCACGTTTAGTTAACCCTGTTTAGTCAGTTCCTATCAAGAAGCTTGTATTTAAGTAGAAAAACCAAAGAACATAACAATTTAGTGTAATAAGAGTATATGGAAACTACGGAATTGCCTAGAGGAGGAGTAACTACCTTTATCTGGTCAACCAGGGAACACTGCCTCTGTTTCAGAATGTTCGCACTTACTGTTCACTTGTTCCTATCATAGTCTTTCCCCCAGACATGCTCATGGCTTGCTGTGCCACCTAAGCCAATTTTCTGCTCAAAATTCCCCCTTTGTTGAAGATTTCTGCTACTACCCCATCTCTCCCTTATTGTGCTTCATTTTTTTGTTTTTGTTTTCAATTTGTTTCATCATATTACATATTCAGTTATTTATTTGTCATCTGCTTGTCCATTAGACGTAAACTCACAGGAAGGCAGGAACTTCTTTCCTGTTGATCACAAAATCTCCAGTACTAGCTCTGTGTCTTGAGAATATTTGTTAAATGCTAAATGAGTGAATGAATGGTGAGTGATGCACAAAAGCTTCCTGGAGGAGATAGGTGCTAATTCAGCTGAACAATGGAAAGCATGAAGAGGAGTTACTAGGGAAATGGACAGAGAAGATAGAAATTCTAGATAGAAGAAATGCATGAGCAGAAGCCTGTAGGGATGAGGAAGCTCGGCTTGTTACCCAAATGGCAAACAGTTTGGTGCTGCTGGAGTTTAGGATGAGATGGTGATGTGAGTGGCCAGCCATGAAGCTGGAGATGTCAGCAGATGGATCACGTATGACTATGCGTGTGCCAAGCACGGAAGGAGAGTGCTGGGTAATGAGGGTGAGGAGCTTTTGAAAAAACTCAGAAGCCCCTTATTTTCTCAAATCATATTATGACTTTCCTTTCAAATCCCCTTCTACTGGCAATTCTTTGGGTGAGGGTTTTTCAAACATTTTTAACTATGAGCCTCAGTAAGAAATAAATTACACATGGTGTCCCAGTTCATAGATAAATTGATACATAATGGATAGGTATGTGGATCACAGCAAACTGTGGAAAATTCTTCAAGAGATGGGAATACCAGACCACCTGACCTGCCTCCTGAGAAATCTGTATGCAGGTCAAGAAGCAACAGTTAGAACTGGACATGGAACAACAGATTAGTTCCAAATAGGGAAGGTAGTGCATCAAGGCTGTATATTTTCACCCTGCTTATTTAACTTATATGGAGAGTACATCATGAGAAATGCTGGACTGGATGAAGCACAAGCTGGAATCAAGACTGCTGGGAGAAATATCAATAATCTCAGATATGCAGATGACACCACCCTTATGGTAGAAAGCAAAGAGGAACTAAAGAGCCTCTTGATGAAAGTGAAAGAGGAGAGTGAAAAAGTTGGCTTAAAACGTAACATTCAGAAAACTGAGATCATGGTATCCAGTCCCATCACTTCGTGGCAAATAGATGGGGAAACAATGGAAATAGTGACAAACTTTATTATTTTGGGCTCCAAAATCACTGCAGATGGTGACAGCAGCCATGAAATTAAAAGGCGCTTACTCCTTGGAAGAAAAGTTATGACCAACCTAGGCAGCGTATTAAAAAGCAGAGACATTACTTTGCCAACAAAGGTCCATCTAGTCAAAGCTATGGTTTTTCCAGTAGTCACATATGGATGTGAGAGTTGGACCATAAAGAATGCTGTGCACTGAAGAATTGATGCTTTTGAACTGTGTGGTATTGGAGAAGACTCTTGAGAGTCCCTTGGTCTGCAAGGAGATCCAACCAGTTCCATCTTACAGAAAATCAGTCCTGAATATTCACTGGAAGGACTGATGCTGAAGCTGAAACTTCAATACTTTGGCCACCTGATGGGAAGAACTGACTTGTTGAAAAAGAGCCTGCTGCTGGGAAAGATTGAAGTTGAGAGGAGAAGAGAACGACAGAGGGTGAGATGGTTGGATGGCATCACCAGCACAATGGACATAAGCTTGGGTAATCTCCGGGAGTTGTTGATGGACAGGGAGGCCTGCTGTGCTGTAGTCCATGGGGTCACAAAGAGTCGGACACAACTGAGCGATTGAACTGAACTGAACTGAGATGGGTATGTGAATACATAGATATTGAATACAACTCCATGCCACCTCTTCTATTTTATTCTATGTGTGTCCAAATGAAAGTGTTAGTCACTCAGTCTGGTCTGACTCTTTGCAACCCCATGGACTATAGCCTGCCAGGCTACTGTGTCCCTGGAATTCTCTAGGCAAGAATACTGGAGTGGGTAGCCAGTCCCTTCTCCAGG
Source organism: Bos mutus (assembly GCF_027580195.1). Lineage (NCBI taxonomy): Eukaryota > Metazoa > Chordata > Mammalia > Artiodactyla > Bovidae > Bos > Bos mutus. The sequence goes on along the minus strand of NC_091630.1, from coordinate 68,129,604 downwards.
GGATCTTCCCGACCCAGGGATTGAACCTGGGTCTCCTGCATTGTAGGCAGAGTCTTTACCATCTAAGTCAGCAGGGAAGCCTCTATTCTCCTCTATTCTATCCTAATTGATTTTTAAAATATTAGCTGCTCTTGCTAAACTGATTTCTCTACCCACTGTTTTCAAACTCACCTGTAACTGGATCATGATATAAACATATATACACATATACATAAACAGACACAAATACATACACAGGATATAAACAAATATATATATATATGTATATATATATATTCTTTTAACTGAGAATTCTCTTCAAGGAAGTCTAAGCAATACTGCCTTATGATGCAAAGCCCTGACCCAGACATTTCTGCATCAGAGAGCACACCCCAGGCAAATGGCCTTTGACCTAAGATTACTCAGATTCCATGCTGGGAGTATTCTGTGATGAAGAGCCAGGAGGCCAGTTAATGGCCCTTGCCTTTAGCAGCCAAAACTCAAGGCGTGGGCTGCCTTGTGATAGTGTGCTCCTGAGCATTGTCTTTCAAGGCATAGATGTATTAAATGAGTTCTTAAAATGACCTGATTCCTGGCGGGAAGCTCGAGGGGATGTGCGAGAATTTCTTGTGAAGATCATCATTGTTATCGGTCATCCTTGTGAAAAGGCATTAGTAGACTTGTATTTGTCTGGCATGGTTGGAGTCTGCCTGGTTTATGGATTGTTGATTTTAACTTGCAGTAAGATAGATTTTTGCAATAAAGCTTTGCCTACAGCAGCCAGAGGCCTTCCGGATCGCCTTTCGTGAGGGAGAAGGTGATATACCAATGCAAAAGAACATAGCATTGTGAATTTGAAAACCTGGGACTGAGGTAAGACTGTCTTCCTGGGTGGCCATGGGCAAGTCATCTAATCTCTTCAGACTCAATTTCCTTACACATAAAACAGGAGTAATGATAACTTCCCTTGATGTCACAAAGGCATTTTGGAGATCCAAAAAAAAAAAAAATACGTGTGTTAAAGTAGTGCTTTGCAATACCCCACACTTTTATACAAATGATAATGGTTTCTATTGAACATGAATGACAATAAGTAATAAATACCTTCCAAGCAATAATAAAAACTATCATCTTACAAATCAGGAAACATAGATTAAAAGCTTGACAAATGAAACAGCAATAAGTGATGATGCCAGGATTCAAACCCAAGCCATTCTGTTTTAAAGGCCTTGCTGTGAACCATTATGTTGGAAAATAGGCATTTCAGAGAATGGATGGGCTCCAAGGCCGCGTGGTTCTTGATGGAGAGGCACTGCTGTCTGTTTCTTAGTTCTGGCAGTGGCTGGTAGAGAGAACACACTCTGTGTCGGTTGAAAAGAAATGGTGTCACTTGTCCTCCTCTTCCTCTTTCTTTTTGGGATTCTTAAATTATTGTTGTAATTTTTTTGGATGCAAAATTTGCTCTGTCAGCCCACATAGCTCACTGTCACATTTGGAGTAGCAAATAAACAAGCAAAGGCTGGGCTGGCTTCAGCAATAAAATTTGTTCACGTTGGAAAATAAATAATTAACCAAATGCCTGTTTTGTTCATTTTCGAATATGGACATCAACAAGGAACACAAGACATCAAAAAGTCACACAACAAAGGCTCACACTACCACTGCATTTTCACACTGCTAAAATGAACTTGACGACTGAAATTGTTGTCCAGCTTAGTTGAACTCAATTTGGAACAAGCTCATTTGGAATTTTCTGCCTTTCCAATAAAAGGTAGAAATCAGGGCTTCCCTGGTGGCTCAGTGGTAAAGATTCCACCTGCCAATGCAGGAGACATGGGTTTGTTGGGAAGATCCCCCTGGAGAAGGAAATGGCAACTCACTCTAGTATTCTTGCCTGGGAAATCCTATGGGCAGAGGAGCCTCGTGGGGTACAGTTTATGGGATCGCAAAAGAGTTGGATGTGACTTAGAGACTAAAGAGCAATAACAACAAAGGTAGAGATTAGAGCCTTGTAGTTAAGACTTTTACCTGTATTTACTCTGCACACACTACAGGGAAGTTGCTAGAGCCATTCCTTAGTTTCTAAGGGGTACTGGTTCCAGGACCTCCCCCCATCCTCTCAAGCACCAAAATCCAAGGATGTTCAAGTCCCTTATATAAAATGGTGTAGTATTTGCATATAACTTAAGCACATCTTCTCATATACTTTAAATCATCTCTGCTGCTGCTGCTAAGTCGTTTCAGTCGTGTCTGACTCTGTGCAACCCCATCCATAGACGGCAGCCCACCAGGCTCCCCCATCACTGGGATTCTCCAGGCAAGAACACTGGAGTGGGTTGCCATTTCCTTCTCCAATGCATGAAAGTGAAAGTGAAGTCGCTCAGTCATGTCCGACTCTTCTCGATCCCATGGACTGAGGCCTAGCAGGCTCCTCTATCCATGGGATTTTCCAGGCAGCAGTACTGGAGTGGGGTGCCATTGCCTTCTCTCTTACCTCTAACACCTACTACAATGTAAATGCTATATAGATAGTTGTTGCTGCTGAGTCACTTCAGTGGTGTCTGACTCTGTGAGACCCCATAGACGACAGCCCACCAGGATGCCCTGTCCCTGGGATTCTCCAGGCAAGAACACTGGAGTGGGATGCCATTTCCTTCTCCAATGCATGAAAGTGAAAAGTGAAAGTGAAGTCGCTCAGTCGTGTCCGACTCTTAGCGACCCCATGGACTGCAGCCCACCAGGCTCCCCCATCCCTGGGATTCTCCAGGCAAGAACACTGGAGTGGGTTGCCATTTCCTTCTCCAATGCATGAAAGTGAAAAGTGAAAGTGAAGTCGCTCAGTCGTGTCCGACTCTTAGCGACCCCATCGACTGCAGCCTACCAGGCTCCTCCATCCATGGGATTTTCCAGGCAAGAGTACTGGAGTGGGGTGCCATTGCCTTCTCCGAGATAGTTGTTAGTATGCAACAAATTCAAGTTTTGCTTTTTGAACTTTCTGGAATTTTTTCCTAATATTTTCTACCCAGTTATTTGAATCCACCCACTGGAACCCGTGAATATGGAGGGCCAACTTTACAGGAGTCTTCTAGGGCTGCCATAATGAAGTACCTCAGGCAAAGTGGCTTAAATACCAGAAACTTATTTTCTCTTAAGTCTAGACCAAAGTTCAGGCATCTGCAGGGTTATTTTTTTCTGAATGCTTTTTTCTTGGCTTGCACATTAAGTGTTTTCTATGTCTTCACATTGTCTTCTCTTTGTGTGTCTGTGTCCTAATCTCCTCTCCTTAGAAGCACACCAGATAGATTGGATCAGGGCCTACCCTCATTTAACCTTGATTATCTATTTAAAGACCCTGACTCCATTGGAATGGACATGTACACAGTGCTGTATTTTAAATGGATAACCAATAAGGATCTACTGTAGAGCACACAGAACTCAGCTCAATGGTACGTGGAAGCCAGGATGGTAGGGGAGTTTGGGAAAATATGTGTGCATATGTGTGTGCACGCTCAATTGCTCAGTCGAGTATGACTCTGCAATCCCATGGACTGTAGCCCACCAGACTCCTCTGTCCATTTAATTTTCCAGGCAAGAGTACTGGAGTGCATTGCCATTTCCTATTGCTGGGGATCTTCCTGACCCAGGGATCAAATCCACATCTCCTCCATCTCCTGCATTGGCAGGCAGATTCTTTACCACTGTGGCACCTGGGCAGAATGGATATGTGTGTCTGTATGGCTGAGTCCCTTTACAGTTCAGCGGAAACTATCACAACATTGTTAAATCGACTAGACCCCGATATAAAATTTTTTTTTTAAATAAAGACTCTAACTCCAAATATAATCACATGCTGAGGTTGTGGGATTTAGAAATTCAACATGTGAATTTGGAGGTAGAGTGAGTGGGCAGGGACATACAATTCAGTCCATTACAGTCACAAAGTAGGAAAAAATTTTTAAAAATGAAAAATAGATCTATTAATGACACTTCCAAGCCTTAATAAAAATCTTGGGACCTATAAATGAAAGGTAGAAAAACAAAATTATTTGTCTGTGTATTTTTCACTTTCAGCTAAGGGATTTATTTTAATTCGTTTTCATGCTTCTGTTTACATAGTCCCTTTAACATTTGGGAACTGTGGCTTATTTCCCAAAGAAAAGGGTTACTTGATGACATTGGTGATATGTAGGGTCTCACTTCACTCTGTGAGAACCATGCACTGCACAGATTCATGCACTTCTCACGGGAGCCAGGAGGAAGAGAAATATTTCACCATCAAAGGGAAAGCTACCAGCAGTCAGATTGGTTTTGTGTTCCTCTAGAGCCTACTGGATTCAGAGTTGAAGGCAGGACCTTGTGGAGGCTTCAGATAAAACTTATGCTTGTGGGTAGGACCTCAACCCAAGCTAATGTGATACCCACCTCTCTGTCCAGACTTCATTGCCTGAGAATGTTCTTCAGACTTGTCACCTGACTCAGCCTGCCTTCTTGTCTCCCAAGTACTAATGCCATTTCTTTTCTTCCTTTGTCTTTCTTTAGGTCTGATGAAGTATAATTTACATAGAGTAAGATTCACCCCTTATTTTAGGTATACAATTTGTAGGGTTTTGAAAAATGTATATATTATGTACTCACACCATACTTAAGATACAGATGATATCTGCCCACCTCCAAAACATCTCTATTACTCTTTTGCAATCTTTTTTAAGCATTTAAATAGCATTGAAAAGTGAAACCCTCTGGGCCACCTGGTAAGGATGTGAGTTGAAATTCAACTTCTCTAACAGATATTAGATTATTGGGGTTCTCTACTTCTCTTTCATTTAACTCTGAAAGTTTGTGTCTTTCAAGGAGTTGGTCTATTTATCATCACATTTATTGGAATAAAGCTGTTTAAAATGGTCCCTTATTATCCTGTTCATATCTTGGAGTTGTAATGATGTTCACTTCTGCTATTGGTCATTTGTGTCTTCTTTATTTGATCAGTCTGATTAGAGGTTTATCCATTTTATAGATAAAACCTGCATTGAGCACATAAGATAACACAAGGGCAAGCAGATGAGATGGTTTTAAGAGTTTGCCTTGTAATCCCAAGAGGCTCTTCAAACAAGCAATTGCTGAAGTATGAAGGAACACTAGTAAAACAATTGGTTTCAAAGATGAACCACCAGTCACGGCCATGATGATGATGATAAGTATCTTAATAGTAAATAAGGTCTTGTGTTTACTATAGTCAGTCTTTGTGATTAGTAGTTTCTGGGGATCATTTCACAACTATTTTAATTTGACATTTTACATATAAAAATGAGATAATAAGTACCCCAAACCTACATTAAGCCCAAACACTATCTACATGTTTCATATGCTTTCCATTCATGGTTGCTCTTTTTGCAGGAGGAAAAGGCAGGTAAGTTTATTTTTAAAAAGCTATGTATTTGGACTGTGCTGGGTCTCTGCTGCTTTGCATAGGCCGTTGCTTGCATTGTTCCTGCTGTGGGTGGTGAAGCTTCTCACTGCAGGGGCTTCCCTTGTGGAGCACAGGGTCTAGAGTGCAGGCTCAGCAGTTGCGGTGCAGGCGCTTAGTTGCCCCACAGTATGTGGAATCTTCCTGACTGAACCCATGTCCCCTGCATTAGCAGGTAGATTCTTAACCAGTGGACCACCAGAGAAGTCCCAGGAGATTCACTGATGGGGTGCAGAACAGTGGTATTGCTATACGATTAGGTCGTATCTTACTCAAGCAGCAAAGTAGAAAAATAGCAAATGAGTGAAAACCGGTTAATGATCCACAGTCCCTCTTCTGAAACTATATGGTCACATGTGTCTTATGTGTTCTGAATTTTCATATTTTATAAAGGTGATACGGTACATGTGTTCTCCTTTGACACTCTCAGTGGGGATCTGGGGCAGCATTTCATAATCAAACACACTGAAAAGAAAATGACAATAAATAACTTCACAGAATTTGCTGCCAAATGAGTTACTCCAAAATGCTGTTTTTCAAAGACTCCCTTTGGATTTTGAGACTGAAGATAAGGAAGGACTATAAGCATACATGGTCAAAATGGCCCATGAAAAATATTCCAAATCTGCCATAAAAAAATGGTATACTGGTCTTGTGTATCATGTTTCATCTTTCCACGGGAAAGATGGCTTTCCTGGAGGAACAGCCAATTAATTGTTCGTCCAGGGTAGAACAGACTGCTCTTGCTTTAGTTGAGCACCATATGAAGTTACTGGCTTGCATTTAGGGACCCATGTTGAATGAAAATTATACTTTCTCTCTCTATCTTTTGGCCAAGCTCATAGAGTTGAATTTGAGGAGATTAAATCAGTGTATGTTTGATACAAATGTACCATGGTGTACTTGCTTGAACAGTTTTACACAAGCCAACAGGAATAGACAAGAATAAAAATAAACACCGGTACCAAACTACAGCCTTCTGAAGCAGCAACACATTTATAAGAAGTTAAAATATATGCATAGAGATGGCAGAAGATGATGTATTCTGAGGTCTGTACAGAAGCATGTTAACGTGACAACACAAGCTAATGAACTGGTGGTATCCAATGTGTTAGCACTTCTTTGTGTGAGGTTTTGTACTGCAAGTTTAAAAATAATCCAAATATATTTTAAAAATGAAATCCGTATCAAATTCCCTAATACAGTTTGTCTCCATGGTTTTTTCTAGATCTAGACAATAACATGGCAACAGTAATAAAAAAAATAACACATTGATCATAATGAACATTTCTTGAGTACTTACTATATGCCAAATACTATTGTATGTGCTTAAGACATTAACTCATTTAACATTCATTTATTCTTTCAATAAATACTTACTGAGCATTTGCTTTCATTAGACACCGTTTGGGGACTTCCCAGGTGGTGCTAGCGGTAAAGAACTCACCTGCCAATGCAGGAGACATAAGAGACTTGGGTTTGATCCCTGAGTTGGGAGGATCCCCTGGAGGAAGAAATGGCAACCTACTTCAGTATTCTAGCATAGACAGTCCCATGGACAGAGGACCCTGGTGGGCTACAGTCCACAGGGTCGCAAAACGCTGGACACGAGTGAAGGGACTTGACACGCAGACACGCAGACATTACTTTAGGTCTGATACTCAAGTAGGAGGCATTTGCCTTCCAGGGGACACTGGGCAGTATTTGGAGATGTTGTGTTTGTTATAACTGGGGAAGTGCATCTGATGGATAGAGGTCAGGGGTGCTTTTAAACTTCCTACAATGCAGGGCAGCACTCACAGCAAAGAAGTATCCTGCCCTAAAAGTCAATAGTGCTGCAGTTGAGAAACCCTGTTCTGGGTGACAGAGACACAACAGTGAAAAAAGTAGATAAAATGTCTGCCTTCATGGAACTTGTATTGCAGTAAGGAGAAGCAATCCCTTTTAAAGATTTATCAATTGTCCTAGAAGGTGGTGAAAGTTTTCTACTATGAAGGAAAAAATCTGGGGGTGGAGGATGTAGGAAATGTGTGTGTGTGTGTGTGTGTGTGTGTTTGTGTGTGTGTGGTTAGCAGCAGGATGGGAAGTGGGACATTTAAATAGTACTTAGGAAAGACTTTGCCTAAGAGGTGACTTGGGAAGAAAGTCTTGTAGGGTGAGGGGGCCTGTATGTGGATACCTGGGGAAGAATTATTTCCAGGCAGAGGGCTGCCAGAGGAAAAGGACCCAGATAAGAAATGGCAAAGAGAACGCCGAGACCTAAGGAGAACATAGGAGGGGACACAGGGTAAAAAGGATGAGGGAGGGACACTGTGTAGGGTTTGTGGACAGGTGTAAGGATTTGAGTTTCCTCTGAGTGAGAAGGGAAGCCATGGCAGAGTTTGTTTTGTTTTAAACTAGATAAATAATATTTTAATATAATCTTACTTTAGATACAAATTATGCTTATTATCAGGAGTTCATCAAGGCTGTATATTGTCACCCTGTTTATTTAACTTATATGCAGAGTACATCATGAGAAATGCTGGACTGGAAGAAACACAAGCTGGAATCAAGATTGCCGGGAGAAATATCAATAACCTCAGATATGCAGATAACACCACCCTTATGGCAGAAAGTGAAGAGGAACTCAAAAGCCTCTTGATGAAAGTGAAAGTGGAGAGTGAAAAAGTTGGCTTAAAGCTCAACATTCAGAAAACGAAGATCATGGCATCCGGTCCCACCACTTCATGGGAAATAGACAGGGAAACAGTGGAAACAGTGTCAGACTTTATTTTTCTGGGCTCCAAAATCACTACAGATGGTGACTGCAGCCATGAAATTGAAAGACGCTTACTCCTTGGAAGGAAAGTTATGACCAACCTAGATAGCATATTCAAAAGCGGAGACATTACTTTGCCAACAAAGGTTTGTCTAGTCAAGGCTATGGTTTTTCCTGTGGTCATGTATGGATGTGAGAGTTGGACTTTGAAGAAGGCTGAGTGCCAAAGAATTGATGCTTTTGAACTGTGGTGTTGGAGAAGACTCTTGAGAGTCCCTTGGACTACAAGGAGATCCAGCCAGTCCATTCTGAAGGAGATCAGCCCTGGGATTTCTTTGGAGGGAATGATGCTAAAGCTGAAGCTCCAGTACTTTGGCCACCTCATGTGAAGAGTTGACTCATTGGAAAAGACTCTGATGCTGGGAGGGATTGGGGGCAGGAGGAGAAGGGGACGACAGAGGATGAGATGGCTGAATGGCATCACTGACTCAATGGACATGGGTCTCAGTGAACTCTGGGAGTTGGTGATGGACAGGGAGGCTTGGCGTGCTGCGATTCATGGAGTCGCAAAGAGTCGGACACGACTGAGCTGACTGATCTGATGCTTATTATCACAAGGAACAAGATATCAAAATTTAATTTTTCAAAATTTTAAAGATAATACTGACAACACTGTACTGAACCATATTGGAACCCAAGGCAAAAGGAAAAATGCAAGCTGCTATACACAGTTGGCCCTTGAACAACCAGAGGTTGGTTGCAACAACCCTCCAGAGAGTAGAAAATCTACATGTAACTTTACAGTGGACCTTCTCTATTGGTGCTTCTGTATCCGTGGATTCAACCAACCAAGGATGGTGTAATACAGTAGTATTCACTGTTGAAAAAAACTTTGGTAGAGTTTTGAGCTAAGGAGTGTCATGAGCTGTTTTATATTTCTAAAGGATCCTACTGACCACTGCATTGAGACTTTGATCATTGAGGTCCAAGGACAGAAATAAAGAGCCCATTAAGTAGTCATGGCAACAATCCAGTGAGAGATTGTAGGAGCTTAAACAAGGGTTCCAGCAGTTACAGGTGAGGGGTGGTTGGATTCTGGACATACTTTTCAAGGTTGAAATGACAGAATTTTGTGAGTGCATTTGAAGTATAAGGGGAGAATCAAGAAAGCTGAATTTGATTTGCTTGTTTTTAAACTGAGTCCCTTGAAGAGTGGAATTGTTATTTACTGAAATGGAAAAGGCTAGGGTAGGAGTAATTTGAAGAGGAAATCAGAATTAGCATGTTTAATTTGGATGTTTCTAATATGAGGCTTCTATTCAAGCTTTCAAGTAAAAGAGGCCAAAAAATTGTATCCACTCTGTGAAATAAATATTACCATTAGTCCCATTTTGCAGATAAGGAACCAAAAGTTACATTGTCTAAGATCACCAGCTATTAAGTGATAACAGCCTAGATTCTGATGATACAAATTGACTTCTTGCTGAAAATCTCATCAGCCCCTCTTCCTGGGATGGTACCTCCTGGTCTCCATTTCAATGGATGGCCTTAACCAGCTATTAGAAAAATTCTCTGCACTAAAGTGAAGTCTTGAGATAGAGCCTTTTATGTAGTGGGTACCTGAAAATTAAGCTGCTGTCCTCTGCCAATTTTTTCTTTGAAAGATGTGCTAAAGCAAACCACGATGTAAAACCTTAAAGAGAAGAGGAGGATTCTGCAGTTGCAGGTGGCTTAGAAAATGACCATTTATTGAGCATCTACATTAGTTGGCCCCAGATCCTGATTCTGGGGGTTCTACAGACAAACTTGCTTTAAAATACAGTCTGTGTAACTCACTAGAGGTGATTTCCTGGGGCCAAAACTTAACTTTTCTAATTCTGTGTTGAGCAAGTAGATAATGTGTGTGAGGGCAGTATCTCTGTAATATGTCTACATAGACCATGTATTTGGCTTTTTCACCGCAGAGGCTAGGCTTATTCCTGATAAGCCCAGTTGAGAGGTCCACTCTTAACTGCTTTAGTGGCCATAGAGTGTGTATCGTTCTTCTGTGTTTTTGTTTATGTCTGTTCCTCACTATAGAAAGTACACTTCCTGAGGGCAGGGGTTTGTCTGCTCTGTTTACTGTTTAGGACAGTTCCTGGCATATAGTAGGAGCTCACTGAATATCTTTTGAAAGAAGAAATGAATAATTCTCACTATAATCATCCCTGGGAGCTTGGTTCTATTTTCATCCCCATTTTACAGATGTGAAAACTGAGCCTTAGAGAAACGGAGCAAGGTACCCCAAGCTACCCAGCAGCAGGAGGAAGAACCCAGTCACATGTTATGAAATAAATGTCAGTCAGTTCAGTTCAGTCACTCAGTTGTGTCCAACTCTTTTTGACCCCATGGACACCAGGCTTCCCTGTGCATCACCAATTCCCAGAGCTTACTCAAACTCACGCCCATCAAGACAGTGATGCCTTCCAACCATCTCATCCTTGTTCAACCCCTTCTCCTCCTGCCTTCAATCTTTCCCAGCATCAGAATCTTTTCAAATGAGTCAGTACTTTGCATCAGGTGGCCAAAGTATTAGAGCTTCAGCTTCAGCATCAGTCCTTCCAATGAATATTCAGGACTGATTTCTTTTAGGATTGACTGGTTGGATCTCCTTGCAGTCCAAGGGACCCTTAAGGGTCTTCTCCAACACCACAGTTCAAAAATATTGATTCTTTGGAACTCAGCTTTCTTTATAGTCCAACTCTCACATCTATACATGACTACTGGAAAAACCATGGCTTTGACCAGACGGACCTTTGTTGGCAAAGTAATGTCTGTGCTTTTTAATATGCTGTCTAGAAGGCAATGGCACCCCACTCCAGTACTCTTGCCTGGAAAATCCCATGGACGGAGGAGCCTAGTAGGCTGCAGTCCATGGGGTCGCGAAGAGTCAGACACAACTGAGTGACTTCACTTTCACTTTTCACTTTCATGTATTGGAGACAGAGGTGGCAACCCACTCCAGTGTTCTTGCCTGGAGAATCCCAGGGATGGGTGAGCCTGGTGGGCTGCCATCTATGGGGTTGCACAGAGTCGGACATGACTGAAGCGACCTCGCAGCAGCAGCAGCAGTTTGGTCATAACTTTTCTTCCAAGGAGCAAGCATCTTTTAATTTCATGGCTACAGTCACCATCTGCAGTGATACTGGAGCTCAAGAAAATAAAGTCTGTCACTGTTTCCACTGTTTCCCCATCTACTTGCCATAAAGTGAGGGACCAGATGCCATGATCTTAGTTTTCTGTATGTCAAGTTTTAAGCCAACTTTTTTACTCTCCTCTTTCACTTTCATCAAGAGGCTCTTTGGTTCTTTGCTTTCTGCTATAAGGGTGGTGTCATCTGCATATCTGAGGTTATTGATATTTCTGCCAGCAGTCTTGATTCCAGCCTGTGCTTCATCTAGCCTGGCATTTCGCATGATGTACTCTGCATATATTAAATAAGTAAGGTGACATTATACAGCCTTGAGGTACTCCTTTCCCAATTTGGAACCAGTCTGTTGTTCTTGTCCAATTCTAACTGTTGCTTCTTGACCTGCATACAGATTTCTCAGAGGCAGATCAGGTGGTCTGGTATTCCTATCTCTTAAAGAATTTTCCACAGTTTGTTGTGATCCACATAGTCAAAAGTTTTGGTATAGTCAATAAAGCAGAAGTAAATGTTTTTCTGGAACTATCTTGCTTTTTTGATGATCCAACAGACATTGGCAATTTGATCTCTGGTTTCCTCTGCCTTTGTTAAATCCAGCTTGAACATCTGGAAACTCATGGTTCACATACTATTGAAGCCTGGCTTGGAGGATTTTGAGTATTTCTTTGCGAGAGTGTGAGATGACTGCAATTGTGCAGTAGTTTGAACATTCTTTGGCATTGCCTGTCTTTGGGATGGGAATGAAAACTGACCTTTTTCAGTCCTGTGTCCACTGCTGAGTTTTCCATATTTGCTGGCATATTGAGTGCAGCACTTCCACAGCATCATCTTTTAGGATTTCAAGTAGCTCAACTGGAATTCCATCACCTCCACTAGCTTTGTTCATAGTGATGCTTCCTAAGGCCCACCTGACTTTGCATTCCAGGATGTCTGGCTCTAGGTGAGTGATCACACCATCATGGTTATCTGGTTATAGATGTAGAGCTTAGAAAACCCATAACTGAGCAGTAGTTATCTGATTATAGTAGTGGTTATAGTAGTGGTTATCTGGTTATAGCTGCAGATTTTAGAAAACCCATAACTGAGTAGTAGCAGTAGCAGAGTCTAATAATTAAATCTTTCTGAGTTCAATGCCCAGTTCTGTTTGACCTGTCTGCATCATAATTCCATCGTAAGTGGGAGATGACAGTAATAATACACCTATATTACAGAGTGGGTGTGAAGATTGAATGGTCCTCACACTCAGTCAATATATAATTGATTCAATCAATTATATAATATAAATAAATATATATTCAATATAATCAATATATAAAAATTAATATATATATATAAAATATACTGCAATGTAACAAGTGCTATTATGGGTATTAGGTAATATTAATATATTTTGTTTTTTAACTTGTAACAGATATACACCTTGCTCCCATCTTTCACCTCAAACTTGATATTTTCCAGCTATGTACAAACTTTAGCAAGGTATTTGCTTTTATACATATTTAGCTAATTTCAGTGTGTCTTATATTACCCATTATGAAAATGGCTTTGGTTTAGTAAGCAGAATATGCTAGGATATGGTTAATGGGTAATTGTTTTGTACAACTTAGAAAACAGAAGAGTCATAACAAAATCATCTAGAGAGATAGTTTGATGAAGGTGTAACCAGTACATTTTCAGGTTTTTATTTTTAAATAATAACCAGTCACTGATGCATTAATGGCTCAGAGCAGAGAATTGATTTCTCTACAGCAAGGTGGATTGTATTTTCCTGCTACATTGCCAACTCTCATCTTTGATATTAAGCTGCCTCCCTTCCATCCAATATCTGTCAATCTGGCTTTCAAGAAAGAAGCTTCAAAACAGTGTGGAGGCTTTGTCATTTTTGTGGATGTGTGATAGAAGATTTTGTGTGTGTGCTTTATTTGGTTGGAGCCATTTACTTTTTAGCTGAGCTGAAATTTAACTTGATATGATGCCCTGTGCAGTTAAATTCCTTAGCAGACTGATGAGGCTCTTTAATTCTTTTAAAGAGAAGGCTCTTGGAGTTGGACCTTTTTCAGGTGCCCTGTGATGCCTTAGGCAGAACGGCTGTTTGATCTGTGGAAATCTCCCTCTAGCCTGGAAGAACTGGATGGTCTTGGCTGAGGGGGGAATAGCATTGTTCAACTAGATCACAGTAGAACAAATCCCTGAGGAAACTTTAAAAACTCAAAAATGAAATCTTATTATTGAGTGTCCCCAACATCTTCTTTCCAAAAAAAAAAAAACACAAAACCACCAAAAATAAACAAATAACAATCTTAGCTTGATGTGCAGATGTCAGAGATTATTAGCTAGGCCTCAGTGAAAAATTATCCCATTCATTCATTCACTCACTTATTCACTTAACATTGTTTAGCATGAGTTTATTTTATGTTGAGTATTTTGCTGGTGACAGAGGTGTGAGGTGGCTATACAATTAACAAAATTTTAAAAAGCACTTTCTTTATTTTCTTTATGAAAGCTGAGATTTCAAAGCACATGTCCCCCTAAAACCTCTTTTTTTCTCTATTTAACAATCCATATTAAGCACCTTAATATGCAAAGAATTGTGCTAGGTACTGTGGATACATGAATGTGACCCTCAGGTCTCAGTCAGGAGAAACATAGTGTATGTATTCAAAATTCCTCTCCAACAGGTTTATGATCTGCGGTAGGCAGATTTCTAAAATGCCTTCTTCCCTAGATGTTTAGTCCTTATCCCCAAGAATGTGAATATGGTGAGATATCACACTCACAATTATGTTACATTTTATGGTAGAGAGTTTTTGTGGAATAGTTAAGATTATTGATTACTTAACTTTGGGTAAATCAAAAGAATGATTGTTTTGGGGGACCTAATCTAATCACTTTAAAAGCAAAATTCTCTTTAGCTGATAGTAGAAGAGGAAGTCAGAGGAACAGAATTTGGTGTAAGGGAGGTTACTGAGATGGAGGAGGCCACAGGGCAAGTACCTAAAATCAGCCTTGAGATGATGAGAGGGTTACCTTGCTGACAGCCAGTAAAAAAATGGGGGACTTCCTTCCTACAGATCAGGGAATTGAATTCAATCAACAACATGAATGAGTTCTGAAGCAAACTCTTCCTCAGAGTCACCAGTGGACAGTTGCCCTCAGCCTTGTGAAATCCTAAGCAAAAAATCCAGTTGGGTCTGCCTGGACTGCTCCTCTCTCTGAACTGTGAGATAATAAATGGTTGTTGTTTTCAGCAGCTAAGTTTGTGGTTGTTTCTACACAGCAATAAATGTGTAAATTTCCTCCCTGATTATTTTGAATTTTCAGAGATACTTTGTAGTTATCTTAACACCTGAGTGAATGCTAAGTGATCTAGGTAGCTCTTTGTGACTGATAGTAAAATTACCTCCTTACAGTTGCGCAAACCCATTTACTTAGTACTTTCACATACAATGCTCTCGTTTGATTTTCACAGTTTACAAGAATCATTATCCCCGTGATAAAGATGAAGATCTTAAGTGGTAAGAGTGGGATTTGAATTCAGGTGCTGGGACTTCTATTTCACTTGGGCAAATACATCAGAAAGTTGGTGTGTATGTGCTCAGTCATGTACAACCCTTTGCAACACTATGGACTATAGCCTGCCAGGCTCCTCCGTCCATGGGATTATCCCTGGAGTGGGTTGCCATTTCTTCCTCCAGAGGACCTTCCAGACCCAGGGGCTGAACCTGAGTCTCCTGCAAAGCAAAGTGAATTCTTTCTGCTGAGTCACGTGGGAAGTCCCAGAAAGTTAATAGCTTACCTACCTGCTTTCTCTTCATTCCTCCTAAACATCATCATCATTCCTGTTATCAGTATTGAGGACGTTCTCCTCCTTCTGCTTATTACTAAATGTTCATTAACTAAATAATGGCAATTAAAACAAAATTTAAAAAAAATTTTAAAGTCAAAACATTTATTGAATATTATGTATTTATTTATTAAATATCTATTATATATCTATTATAATAGATAATATCTATCATATCTATTATGGCACTTGCTGTCCAACATGGTAAACAGAATGATGAGTGTCCTTTTATTTAAATACCTGATACTGAGTCTGAGAAGTAGTCATCAAGGGATGCATTTCTGATGCATGTAGAATATATACAAAGAAATGGACTTCTTTTTCTACAGCTAGCTTACAAAATAAAACAATCCAGCAATCTTTTCTCTGCCTCTCTGGGGAAATTTTTTCCAGTTTTATTGAGATATAATTGACATACAGCATTATATATATAATATTGTATTAATATATAATTATTATATATAGAAAACAATTGTATAATATTATATTTATTAGAATTGTTTTGCTGCTGCTGCTGCTAAGTCGCTTCAGTCGTGTCCGACTCTGTGCAATCCCATAGATGGCAGCCCACCAGGCTTCCCTGTCCCTGGGATTCTCCAGGCAAGAATACTGGAGTGGGTTGCCATTTCCTTCTCCAATACATGGAAGTGAGAAGTGAAAGTGAAGTCGCTCAGTCCTGTCCGACTCTTAGCGACCCCATGGACTGCAGCCCACCTGGCTCCTCCATCCATGGGATTTTCCAGGCAAGAGTACTGGAGTGGGAGAATTGTTTTATATATATGTAAAACAATTGTAACATAGTTAAATTTTTTTCTTGTGATGAGAGATTATAACACAGTTACGATTCCACCACCGACCCTCAATGTGGAAAGAACTTCTAAGATCTATTCTCTTAACACTTTCAACTATGCAATGCAGTGTTGTCAACTATAAACATAGTCACCATGCTGTACATTAGAACTTATTTATTGTATAACTGGAAATTTGTTTCTTTTGGTCACCTTCATCTATTTATCTCATTCTCTCATATCCTCTCCTTCCCCCACCCTCTGACAACTACCAATTTGCTCTCTGTTTCTATGAAATTGGGTGTTTTAGATTACAGACATAAATGAGATCGTCTAGCATTTGTCTTTCTCCATCTGACTTATTTCACTTAGCATAACTCTGTCAAGGTCCATCCATGTTGTCACTAAAGTCAGGATTTTCTTCTTTTTATGGCTAAATAATACTATTATTTATAATAATGAAATAATTATATTTCATATAATTTATAATCATACATATGATTAATTTATATAATCATAAATTTATCATATAAATAATACTTCATATTATTTATAACAATTAAATAATACTATTTCATTGTGTGTGTGTGTGTGATATTGAGTATATAAACACATTTTCTTTAGTCATCCATTAACGGACACTTAGGTTGTTTTCATGTCTCAGCTATTGTGAATGGTGCTACAATAAACATGGGGATGCAGATAGCCTGTGGATATGTAAAAAATTTCAATTTCTGTATGACCTTGTTCTTTTCTCTGCAAAAATGTTTCTTTGGGGTTTCCCAGGTGGCCCTAGTGGTAAAGAATCTGCCTGCCAATGCAGGAGATGTAAGAGACGTGGGTTTAATCCATGGGTTAGGAAGATTCCCTGGAGAAGGAAATGGCAACCCACTCTAGTATTCTTACGTGGAGAATCCCACAGAGGAGCCTGGTGGGCTACAGTCCATGGGGTTGCAAAGAGTTGGACATGACTGAAGCAACTTAGCATGCACATTTTTATTTCCAGATTTTTCTTTCAGAAAAATGTCAGGGAATTTTCATTTGTTCATTTGCTGGAGAGACTGGAATCTGGGAGAGCATAAGGTGAATTTCCAAGTTGTAATCCTACCGGTTTCCTAAACCAGTAACCCCTCCCTCCCAGCCTTCCTTCCACCTTGCCAGCCCCCTGAGGATGGTGGGGCAGAGAGCAGGCCTTGGGAGGGCAACAAAACCTGTACTCACTCTCTCACATAAGACTGCCTTTTGTCCATCTGAATCAATCCAGCTCCCTAGGGAGCCTGTCTGATAATGACCGAAGGCCAAACTGCTCTCAATATAGGGCAGAACACCTACTCAGTGAAGTTCAGTTGCTCAGTCCTGTCCTACTCTTTGTGACCACCTGGACTGCAGCACACCAGGCTTCCCTGTCCATCACCAACTCCCGGAGCCTGCTCAAACTCTTGTCCATCAAGTCGGTGGTGCCATCCAACCATCTCATCCTCTGTCATAGGGTAGTAGATGTTATATTGCATAACCAACTCAATGTACATGAATTAGAGCAAACTCTGGGAGATAGTGGAGGACAAAGGAGCCTGGCGTCCTGCAGACCGTGGGGTGGCAAAGAGTCAGGCATGACTTAGGGACGGAACAACAGCAAAGTGAAGGCACTGGGCAGGCCACACAGAACTGACTTCAGGATGAGTCCCAACACCTCCTGCCTTATGCTCTAGTTCCTCACTGTATTTTTCTCTTCCTTATAAATTTTTTTTTTTCCTTTGAGGGTAATTTTTGGGTAGGAAGAAGTAAAGTCCCATAGTAAATTAAATTTGAAATCTGGTTTGAGAGGCTATCCAGCTACATTTGTTATCATCTAATCAAAGAATTTGAGGCTAGCTGGACCTAACCAGTCTTTCAGTGTCTGTTGTAATCTGCCCATATATCTACTATTTTCATGGGAATGAGATTATGTGGGGGAGCCCCCTGCCCCAAAGAGCATTTGGTGCATAGATCACACTCAAAGATCTCTGCTGGCAGTTAATGGGATGGCTTAGAAAGGACATGTTGTGACCAGGGTTAGCTCTGGAAGGCCTCTTTATGAGGGGCTTACGGGCTGCAATCTGTTGGGACTCATCTTGAAGTCAATTCTGTGTGGCCTGCCCACTGTCTTCACTTTGCTGTTGTTCAGTCCTTAAGTTGTGTCTGACTTTTTGTGACCCCATGGACTGCAGCACGCCAGGCTCCCCTGCCCTCCACCATCTCCCAGGGTTTACTCTAATTCATGTACATTGAGTTGGTGATGCAATATAATCATCTCATCCTCTGCCACCCTCTTCTCCTTTGCCTTCAGTATTTCCTGGTATCAGGGTCTTTTCCAATGAGCTGGCTCTTTGCATCAGGTGGCCAAAGTATTGGAGTTTCAGCTTCAGCATCAGTCCTTTAAATGAATATTTAAATTTAAATGTAGATTTCCTTCAGGATCAACTGGTTTGGTCTCTTGCAGCCCAAAAAACTCTCAAGAGTCTTTGCAGCATCACAGTTCTAAAGTCTTCAGTTCATTCAGTCACTCCGTCGTGTCCGACTCTTTGCAACCCATGGACTGCAGCACACCAGGCCTCCCTGTTGATCACCAACAGTTTATTCAAACTCATGTCTATTGAGTAGGTGATGCCATCCAACAAACTCATCCCCTGTGTCCCCTTCTCCTCCAGCCTTCTATCTTTCCCAGCGTCAGGGTCTTTTCCAATGAGTCAGTTCTTCATATCAGGAGGCCAAAGTATTGGAGTTTCAGCTTCATCTTCACTCCTTGCAAAGAATATTCAGGACTGATTTCCTTTAGGATAGACTGGTTTTATCTCCTTGCAGTCCAAGGGACTCTCAAGAGTCTTCTCCATCACCACAGTTCAAAAGCATCAATTCTTCAGCGCTCAGCTTTCTTTATAGTCCAACTCTCACATCCATGCATGACCACTGGAAAAACCATAGCTTTGACTATATGGACCTTTCTTGAGAAAGTAATGTCTGCTTTTTAATAAGCTGTCTAGGTTGGTTATAGCTTTTCTTCCAAGGAGCAAGTGTCTTTTAATTTCATGGCTGCAGTCACCACCTGCAGTGATTTGGAACCCAAGAAAATAAGGTCTGTCACTGTTTTCACTGTTTCCCCATCTATTTACCATAAAGTGATGGGACCAGATGCCATGATTGTAATTTTATGAATGTTGAATTTTAAGCCAACTTTTTCACTCTCCTCTTTTACTTTCATCAAGCGGCCCTTTAGTTCTTCACTTTCTGCCATAAGGGTGGTGTCATCTGCATATCTGCAGTTATTGATATTTCTCCTTGCAATCTTGATTCCAGCTTGTGCTTCATCCATCCCAGCGTTTCTCATGATGTACTCTGAATATAAGTTAAATAAGCAGGGTGACAATATACAACCTTAACATACTCCTTTCCTGATTTGGAACCTCTCTGTTGTTCCATGTCCAGTTCTAAATGTTACTTTTTCACCTGCATACAGATTTCTCAGGAGGCAGGTCAGGTGGTCTGGTATTCCCATCTCTTGAAAAATTTTCCACGGTTTGTTGTATTCCACACAGTCAAAGGTTTTAGTGTAGTCAATAAAGCAGAAGTAGATGATGTTTTTCTGGAACTATCTTGCTTTTTTGATGA
This sequence comes from Bos mutus, assembly GCF_027580195.1. Classification (NCBI taxonomy): domain Eukaryota; kingdom Metazoa; phylum Chordata; class Mammalia; order Artiodactyla; family Bovidae; genus Bos; species Bos mutus. Next base: position 68,109,936 of record NC_091630.1, on the reverse strand, counting down.
TACAATGGATGTTGGTAATTCTATCTCTGGTTTCTCTGCCTTTTTAAAATCCAGCTTGAACATCTGGAAGTTCACAGTTCGTGTACTTTTGAAGCCTGGCTTGGAGCATTTTGACCATTACTTTGCTAGAGTGTGAGATGAGTGCAATCGTGCAGTAGTTTGAGCATTCTTTGGCATTGCCTTTCTTTGGGATTGGAATGAAAACTGACCTTTCCCAGTCCTGTGGCCACTGCTGAGTTCTCCAAATTGCTGACATAGTGAGTGCAGCACTTTCACAGCATCATCTTTCAGGATTTGAAACAGCTCAACTGGAATTCCATCACCTGCACTAGTTTGCTCACAGTGATGCTTCCTAAGGCCCACCTGACTTTGCATTCCAGGATGTCTGGCTCTAGCTGAGTGATCACACCATTGTGGTTATCCAGGCCATGAAGATCTTTTTTGTACAGTTCTTCTGTGTATTCTTGCCACCTCTTCTTAATATCTTCTGCTTCTCTTAGGTCCATACCATTTCTGTCATTTATTGTGCCCATATTTGCATGAAAAGTTCTCTTAGTGTATCTAATTTTCTTGAAGAGATCTCTAGTCTTTCCCATTCTATTATTTTCCCTATTTGTTTGCGCTGATCACTGAGGAAGTCTTCACTTAGGTTACAGCAATGTCTGGGGCAGGTGAGGGTAATCGTCCCCCTGGTCTCAGGCTCAGCCATCACCTATCTTATTGCTTGTGAGTCCGAGGAGACTATTCCAATGTGCCTCTCTCGCAGCTGCTCCTTTGGGTCAGATGGAAGGGACCTGGGGGCAGTAACCCATATCGTGTCTGGGCGATCAGTAAAACAGGGCCCTGTCCAGCAGACTCCCAGTTACTGGAGGGATTGTTGAACAAACAAGGAGCAGGAACCCAAGAACTCTCAGTGTTAGCTGTGCATGTGATAAGAGGGGGGAAAAAAAAAATAAAGCCAAAGTTCTCCTTTCCCCTTAAAAAATCCATTATGTCTACTTCTCTTCTTTTAAGAACAGATTAAAAAAAAAAAAAAACAAAGCAACTCAAAGTCCCATCTGGTCTGTGTCAACATTAGAAATGGTACATTGTGTTTCATCACAGGCAGGCTTGCCATGGCAGTGAGAGTTGTATTTTTGGAACGTGCTTGAAAACCCAGAGTAACTGAAAACAGATCTTGACCCTTCAGGACCTTTCCTGATCCCTGTGTTTGAGTTTTACCAGCAACTGATGTTTTTGATTGATTTATTTGCTGATGAGAACCCTGGAAAAATAAGCAGATAAAGGCAGCTGTATAGGCACACAGGTAAGAAGATCCTCATGGCCATTAGCATGGCAGTTTTCCTGCTTGAATTTGTTCTCTGAGTTCACAGCAGCAGTCTTGCTAGGCCTGCAATGTCAAGGGTTCACATTTAAGGGATGATATTTAAATCTTGTCACAAGGTAGACATGTCTCCCTTCTAGAGCCTCCCTGGAGCCTCCCTTCTGTTCTTCCTTATCTCCTTCCTGGGATCCCCTCTGCTGGTCCGCTGATAAACACAGGTAGACTGGCTCCTGATTTCTTGGCTTCCAGGCCAGAAGAGGAGAAGGCAGAGAAAGCTGTCTGTTATGACTCTCCTCTTGCTGCGTTCCTTTCCTGCCCTGACCAGTGTACCCAGTGTCAACTCCATGCCCCTCTGAGGATGGAACACATTATGTTCTGATGAAAAGGAAACGGCTACCATCCCACTCATACCCTTCAGCACTCGTTGCTTTCTGTGCAACAAGTGCTCTCACACTGATGAGGGAAATCCTGAAAAATAATGCCAGCCTCTTCTCAAACTAGAGGTAGTGACAAAAGTCCCAGAGGAATCTCTGTTCAAAGGAGAGTCATAAAATCACTCCTTCAGTTGCATCGATTTAGAATGAATAGGCATTCATGAGGAGAAGTGATGAGTGGACACTTTGACCAAGGTTATGCCCTTCTCAATGCTGAGATCCCTGGCAGAGAATACTGATCCCTCAGGAAAAGAGGACTAGTTTGCATTAATAGTCCAAGGACAAAAAGGACAAGAAAATTTGAAGCTAAAAAGGTGGGCCAGGTGGTGTTCTAGCAGAAAGCCCCATGTTAGTGATGGAGAAAATAAAGATCCTCAGGGCTTCCCTGGTGGCTCAGGGGTAAAGAATCAACCTGCCAGTGCAGGAGACATAGGTTCTTAGTCAGGATCCCTTTAATCCCCATAGAGATCCATCTCAATAAACTGGGTATTGTCTCGGCCTTGAGAACTATGCTTGCTCTCTGATGGCCCGCTGAGTAAGTCTCCTAGAATTGAAGGAATGCAGCAATAGTAGGTCAGTACATTCTTCAGTTGACCACTGGTGTTTTGAACCAATCCTCACAAAAATGTCTTTGAAGGATTTCAGACATTCTACACCTTCTCCTTTTGCTGTCAGAAATATCTCAGAATACACATTCCCCATGTGTTAAGGATAAGACAGATGAGATTGCAATTACAAAAAGCTAAAGATGGAGTTTTAGTCCTAAAATAACTCTTAAAATTCAGCTATAAATCTCACATGGATGATCTGATCTGGGAAGACCCCACGTGCCTCAGAGCAACTAAGCCTATGTGCCACAACAATTGAACACGTGCTCTAGAGCCTGGGAACCACAACTACTGAGCCCGTGTACCACACCACTGCAACCTGTGTGCCCCAGAGCCTGTCCTCCTTGACAAGAGAAGCTGTTGCAGTTAGAAGCCCGCCCACTGCGACTGGAGAGTAGCCTCCACTCTCCGTAGCGAGAGAAAAGCCCTCGCAGCAATGAAGACCCAGCACAGCAAAAATAAATAAATCAACAAATAAAAGGAGAGACAGAACTATTGTGGCATCATGAGGAAAGAAGTGGTCTTAAAATACAATTCCTCAAAAGAAGTAGCCCAGGTAGGTGGCTGAGGCTTATAAGTGGATAGGGGTAGAGGTGAGATGATTTTGGCAAATTGTGGACCAGGCACACTGGATGAGCTTTGGGATCTAGTGGCCAGGCTTATCATCCAACACGAGGATTCTCTCGTCAGCGACTTATATCAACAAGGTCTTCTTAGCAACCATGACGTACATTATGACACATTATGTAAGATCAGTCTGATAATGGCACGATGTGGCAGCAAGAAGAAATGATAATTGATGGATTAGACTTGATTTCTCTCTCCTCTTGCTATTTAGAAGCAGAATCAACTAGCTCCTCTTTTCTAGGTGGAATGAACATGATGACATATTTCTATAGCAATTGTTGGGAAGGTTTCAAGTCTTAGCCTTTCTTGTTAGTAAGTTAGGTGGGTATTCTAGTGATTACTTTTTTTAAAAAATGAAAGAACTATAGCCATATTTGGAAGTCACATTGTTGAAGGAGGAATATTTTATAATTTCACCTCAAATACTCTCAGCTTGATTGTAAGATTTATAGCTGAATTTTAAGAGTTATTTTAGGACTAAAACTCCATCTTTAGCTTTTTGTAATTGTAATCTCATCTGTCTTATCCTTAACATATGGGGAATGTGTATTCTGAGATATTTCTGACAGCAAAGGGAGGTGTGGAATGTCTGACCAAAGACATCCTTCAAAGACATTTTTTTGTGAGGATTGGTTCAAAACACCAGTAATCATCTGAAGAATGTACTGACCTACTATTGCTGCATTCCTTCAATTCTAGGAGACTTACACAGCGGGCCATCAGAGAGCAAGCATAGTTCTCAAGGCAGACAATACCCAGTTTATTGAGACGAATCTCTATGGGGATTAAAGGGATCCCAGCTAAGTTTGTGTTAGTGAAAGTGATTGAGCTTGAGGTTATCTTAAATCAGACTAGCATTGCTGACACTGATGGAATGGAATGCTTCTTGGTGCCTCTTCATGGCAGTGAGTGGAGGAGGGTGGGGGGTGGATAGGGCATGAGAGTGAACAGTCCTCCCTTCAGTGTTTGATTGATGGATTCTCCATGCTCAATTTGGAGTTAAAGTGATGAGCTTGAAGTGGTTTGGAAAATGTTTTCTCTGGACTGCAATTATTGATTCTTCAGGAGAAAAACAATGTATTTTTCTCCTTTTCACTCTCTACCAGTAAGTAGTAATATTTATGCAAAGAAAGAAAACTATTGATATGCACTCAGAAGGCCTGGGTTTTAATCCAGAGTCCACCATTTTTAATCACTTCTGTGTCATTGCTACACTTGCGAATCTAATACTTTTTTTATCTTCCTGAATTGTGACAACCCTATCAATTTCCCAAACTAGTTGGAAAGGGAAACGAAATTAGTTTCCCAAACTAATTTATGCACTCCATAAGGAGAAGGATGTGTCTGTATCTTATTTAGCTCAGGAGCTCATTGTTTAGCAAAAAGCTTGTTTGTTGTACCTTATTAATGAGAACATGGGCTCTGGGGCGAGATTTCTTGGTTTTACATCTTGGCTCCTTCATTTCCTAACTGTGTGACCTCAGGCAAATTGCTTAACTTCTCTGTGGCTTAGAATAAGGATAACGGTATCACCAACTTCACAAAACTGTGAGAGAATTAAGTGACAAATACATTTAAAGTGTTTGGAACTGGAATATATATTCAGCAAATTTTAACTACCACTTTCCTTATTACCATTGTATCTTTTTTTTTTTAAGCTGAAGTATAGTTGATTTATAATATTATGTTAGTTTCAGGTGTACAATAAGTGATTCAGTATTTTTCAATATTTAAATCAATATTGAATTTGAAAATATATTCAATATTTTCAATATAATTCAATAGATTATACTCCATTTAAAGTCTTAAAGTAATGGTTATGTTTCCTTTTGCCTATTATTATCATTGTTGGTAATATGTATTTGTCAGTGAAAACAACACTCCACTTCAGTGAACCTGTTTTCTTATCTATGATCTGGGGGCTATGATACAGTAATAACAGTAACACCCTAAAGAGCTGTTGTGAGGATCAAATGAGACAACAGCTAATAGTCAAAATGTCTTTTCGAATACTGTATTTTGAAACTCTCTGGTACCATTATTTATAATATTAACTGCAGCACAGAAAGGAGAAATGATTTTCACAAAATTCTGCAGTGTGAGTGATGCAGACAGAGCTGGAATATTCTTGGAACTTTCTTCTGTTCCCAGAGTGTACTGCTTAGCTGTGGTGCACATAGCCAAAGCCTCTGGGATTACTGAGCCTTTTTCAGTATTTACATTAAGATACAGCCACAGGTCTTTCAGCAAAGCATTGTGTTTTCATCAAAGCTACCCTGGCTTTACTGTGCTCATCCTCACTGTCCTTGCACAAAGGTCTGACAACTCTGCCTTGGTTTCTGAGATGCTCGATATCAACAGTCAACTCTTTAAGTGAAGACTGGATGCTCTATGGATAAATTGTAGTTGGTACTATTGAGTATCCAGAAGAGGTAGAAAAGGGCATAAACTAGGAATCAGAACACATGAGATGAAGGGGTAATATTTATCACTTATAAATCATGGTGCCCCAGACAAGCCCTGTTGGTTATTTGGGATACAGTTTTCATATATACAAATGAAAAGCCATCAGATTATTTCTGAGATTCCTGCAGAGTAAATGTCCTTGGAATCACAAGTCCTGTGCTTTGTCTTTCTCCTGCATTGTGACCTTGGGCAAGTCACAGTCTCTCTTCCATCTATAGTGTCCTCAGTTGCACAGGACTCTTTCCTGAAACAGACAATCCTTTTGCTGCTGGATGTCAGTCACTGTATCAGGCAATGAAAATGTGCATATGTACAAAAACAGGTGTACACACACCGGGCTTCCCTGGTGGCTCAGTGGTAAAGAACCTGACTGCCAGTGCAGGAGATGCATGTTCAATCCCTGGGCTGGGACAATCCCCTGGAGAAGGAAATGGAAAACTGCTCCAGTATTTTTGCCTGGTAAATCCCATGGTCAGAGGAGCCTGGCGGGCTACAGTCCGTGGGGTCGCAAAAGAGTCAGACACGACTTAGTGACTAAACAATAACATACATACATTATTAATGCATGCTGATGCCTATTGTATACAAAGAATTGTCATAGTTCTTTGCGTACATTATTCAGTGTAACCTTTATAACAAGTTTATGAGAATGACATTTCTGTTCTTATTTTACACATGAGACAACTGAGTCTAAGACAGAGTAACTAACTTGCCCAAATGGCAACCTTAGTATAGCTAGGGATTGAACCTAATGAATCTGACTCCACCCGACCATGAGGTTACAGAGTCACCTATCAAAGATAAAGGAAGTATCCTATCTTCCCTAGGCTAACCTCACTTCTTTTGTATTCCAGTTATTCAACTAGTGGACATTTAGGGAATTTTGACTCTTTGGGTGCCTAGATTTTAGCCTGAAATGTAACACAAGAGTTAGCTGGATTCATGGCAAGTTGCAAGACTATTCCTGTTCATTGAGCATTCTACCTCTGAACCCAGCAGCATCCTGAAGCGTTCTGCCTTTTTCTTTGTTAGGATTTTAAGCAATTGGCTGAATGAAGGCGTGAACTGAAAAAATTCTCTGTGACATGAATTTGGAAGGGTTGGCAGATCTACCAAATGACAGGCTAAAAATGAGAAAAGATATGACCTACTAATAACTTAATATGCATTATTACATTTTAAACTCAGTTCTCAGTTAGGACTATTATTATCTCCATTTTATGCACAAGGCGACCCAAGCTTAGCATAGAGACCATCCAAAGATGACACAGCCTGTAAACTGACCTTTTTTTCCAAAATAAATTTTATAGTCAAAAACCCCCATGAAAACCACAAAAACCCAAACCTTGCAAAGCTGGCACACAGCCCTCTTGTCATACTTACCTCATTTATCCTAGTGTCAACATCTTAAATTATGGTGATATACTTACCAAACTAAGAAACTGGCATCAATACACTATTATTAATTAGACTCTAGCCTTTATCTTGATTTTACTATTTTTTTCACATTAATGTCCATTAATGTCTAGGGCTGCTACAACAAAGTACCACAAACTGGGTAACTTAAAACAACAGAAATTTATTCTCTCACAGTTCTGGAGCCTAGAAGTTCAAAATCAAGGTGGTCAGAGGACCATGCTCTCTCCAGAGCTTCTAGGGAAGAATCTTTCTTTGCCTCTTCTGGTGGTTTCTGGTAATCTGTGGAGTTCTTTTGTGATATAGTGTGATGTTTGTGTCTCCTATAAGTTCATAAGTTGAGATCCTAATGTCCAGTGGAGATGGGGTCTTTTGGAGGTAATTAGGTCATGGGGACTCTGCCCTCATCAATGAATGAAATTGATGACCTTATAAGAGAGGTCCAAGAGAGCTCTCTCACTCTTTCTGCCATGTGAGGATGTAACAAGAATTCTAAGAAACAGAAAAGTGCCCTTACCTGACCATCCTGCACTTTGGTCTTGAATTTCCAGCCTCCTGAAGTGTGAGAAATAAATTCCTGTTGTTTAAAAACCACCAATCTGTGCAATTTTGCTATAGCAAAATTGCTATAGCCTGAATAGGCTAAGACACTTGGCTTGTAGTTGCATCATTCCAATCTCCACCTTCAACTTCACATGGGCTCCTCTCCTTGTGTCTGTGTTTCTGTATACAAATTTCCCTTTTTTTATAAGGACACCAGGCGTACAAGTTTTATGGCTCAATCAAATCAAATATGATCTCAACTTATCTTGATTATATCTCCTTGTTGTTCAGTTGCTAAGTCTTGTCCGACTCTTTGCAACCCCATGGACTGCAGCCACCAGCTCCTCTCTCTGCCACTATTTCCTGGAGTTTGCTCAAATTCATGTCCATCAAGTCAGTGATTCCATCTAGCCATCTCAAGTTCTGCTACCCTCTTCTTCTATTGCCTTTAGTCTTTCCCAGCATCAGGGTTTTTTCCCAATAAGTTGGCTCTTTGCATCAAACAGCCAAAGTATTGGAGCTTCAGCAACAGTCCTTCTAATGAATATTCAGGGTGATTTCCCTTCGAGTTGATTGGTTTGATCTCCTTGCAGTTCAAGGGACTCTCGAATCTTCTCCAGCACCACAATTTGAAAGCATCAGTTCTCCAGCACTCAAACTTCTTTATGGTCCAACTCTTACATCCATACATGACTCCTGGAAAAACCATAGCTTTGACCAGATAGACCTTTGTTGGCAAAGTGATGTCTCTGTTTTTTAATATGCTCTCTATGGAGAAAGCGTCTTTTTAATTTCATGGCTGTGTCACCATCTGCAGTGATTTTGGCTCCAAGAAAAGAAAATCTGTCACTGCTTCCACTTTTCCCCCTTCTATTTGCTATGAAGTGATGGGACTTGATTGCACAATGTTAGTTTTTTTAATGTTGGGTTTCAAGTCAGTTTTTTCACTCTTCTCTTTCACCCTCATCAAGAGGCTCTTTATGGGACTAGTGGTTAATAATCCATGCTTCCATTGCCCAAGGCACTGGTTCTATCCCTGGTTGGGGAACTAAGACCCCACATGCCTCATGATGAGGCCAAAAAGAAAAAAAAAGTCTTAGGTAGTGGGACATCCATGGTGGTCCAGTGGCTAAGACTCCAGGACCTGGGTTCAATCCCTGGTCAGGCAACTAGATGCCACATGTGGCAACTTAAGATCCCGAGTGCTGCAACTAAGACCTGGTACAACCAAGTAGATTATAAATATATATGATAGGCTCTTTAGTTACTCTTTACTTTCTGCCATTAGAATGCTATCATCTGCTTGTCTGAGGTTGTTGATATTTCTCCCAGCAGTCTTGATTCCAACTTGTGGTTCAACTAGCCTGGAATTTCACATGCTGTATTCTGCATAAAAGTTAAATAAGCAGGATGACAATATACAGCCTTGTTGTACTCCTTTCCTAATTTTGCGCCAGTCACTTGTTCCATGTCTGATTCTAATTGTTTTGTGACCCACACACACATTTCTTAGGAAACAGTTAAGATGGTTTCCTAAGAAATGTGTATGCGGGTAAGATGGTCTAGTACTCGCATCTCTAATTTGTTGTGATCCACCCAGTCAAAGTCTTTAACATAGTCAGTGAAACAAAAGTTGATGTTTTTCTGGAATTCCCTTGTTTTTTCCATGATGCAATGAATGTTTCAATTTGATCTCCTGTTCCTCTGCCTCTTTGAAACCCAGCTTGCACATCTGGAAATTCTCAGTTCACGTACTACTAATGCCTAGCTCAAAGGATATTAAGCATAACCTTACTAGCATGTGAAATGAATGCAATTGTGTGGTAGTTTGAACACTGGAATGAAAACTGACCTTTTCCAGTCATGTGGCCACTGCTGAATTTTCCAAATTTGCTGACATATTGAGTGCAACACTTTAACAGCATCATCTTTTAGGATTTTAAATAGCTCCACTGAAATTCTGTTACCTTCACTAGCTTTGTTCATAGTAATGCTTCACAAGGCTCTCTTGAATTCATACTCCAGGATGTCCAGCTCTATGTGAGTGACCACACCATCATGATTATCTGGGTCATTAAGATCTTTTCTGTATAGTTCTTTGTGTAATTTTGTCACCTCTTCTTAATCTCTTCTGCTTTTGTTAGGTTCCTACTATTTCTGTCCTTTATAGTGCCCATCTTTGCATGAAATATTCCCTTTGTATCTCCAATTTTCTTGCAGAGATCTCTAGTTAGGTTGTCTGGGTTTGTCTGATGCTTTTTCTCATGATTAGTGTGGGCTTATAGAAATTTGGGAGAGAATACTATGGAAGTCACATGCCCTTGTGAATTGGCCTTTAAAATCCAGAGCTCAGGTTTCAGTTATAAAACATATAATTAGACATTTCTCCAAAGAAGACATACAGATGGCTAACAAACACATGAAAAGATGCTCAACATCACGCATTATCAGAGAAATGCAAATCAAAACCACAATGAGGTACCATTTCACACCAGTCAGAATGGCTGCGATCCAAAAGTCTACAAGCAATAAATGCTGGAGAGGGTGTGGAGAAAAGGGAACCCTCTTACACTGTTGGTGGAAATGCAAACTAGTACAGCCACTATGGAGAACAGTGTGGAGACTCCTTAAAAAACTGGAAACAGAACTGCCATATGACCCAGCAATCCCACTGCTGGGCATACACACTGAGGAAATCAGAATTGAAAGAGACAAGTGTACCCCAATGTTTATCGCAGCACTGTTTATAATAGCCAGGACATGGAAGCAACCTAGATGTCCATAGGCAGATGAATGGATAAGAAAGCTGTGGTACATATACACAATGGAGTATTACTCAGCCATTAAAAAGAATACGTTTGAACCAGTTCTAATGAGGTGGATGAAACTGGAGCCTATTATACAGAGTGAAGTAAACCAGAAAGAAAAACACCAGTACAGTATAGTAACACATATATATGGAATTTAGAAAGATGGTAACAATAACCCTGTATGTGAGACAGCAAAAGAGACACAGATGTATAGAACAGTCTTTTGGACTCTGTGGGAGAAGGCGAGGGTGGGATGCTTTGAGGAAATAGCATTGAAACATGTATAATCATACGTGAAATAGATCACCAGTCCAGGTTCAATGCATGAGGCAGGGTGCTCAGGGCTGGTGCACTGGGATGACCCTGAGGGATGGGATGGGGAGGGAGGAAGGAGGGAGGTTCAGGATGGGGAACACTTGTATACCCATGGCTGATTCATGTCAAAGTATGGCAAAAACCACTACAATATTGTAAATTAACCTCCAATTAAAATAAATAAATTAAAAATTAATAAATAAAATAAAAAATAAAACTAATATGACTGTCAGCAACAACAAAAAAAGACAAAACATTTCTTAGAATCAGCTGTACTGTTGGCTTACTCTTTTCCCTTTCTTCTGGGGGCCTTGCACTGCCTTGGACATATAACTGGAGGCCCAGGAAATTCCTGATGAACTGATGCAGGATCTGCTGTCCCAACTCCCGTACCTTTCCCCAGATGTGGAACTGCTACCTTCCCTCTCTCATACACGTGACAAACCTATGCACATTGCTAATGTTAATTTACCTTTTTTGAGCTCCACTAATACATCAGTGATCACTGAAGACATGGAGTTCGACATGACCCCTTCCTGGGAGGCTTGAAAATGCAAATGTCAGGAAAGCGGAGGTCACCTGCAAGAGCTGAGTTGTGTATAAAGACTCCTCAGCTTCTCAGGGCCCAGATGAATTGACAAGTGGGAAAATTAGAACTTGCTCTTCTCTTGAAAAGGTGGATTATGTGGATTCAAATCCTCTCTTAAATATTAATGATAACCAAACAAATCTCTCTTATTAAACATACCTCAGCCTTCACTTCAATTTAGTAGTAAGGGAAAGTAGATATAAATTAGTGGATTAAAGTTTTGGAATTCTAGCCTCTCCTTGAGTTTTTTTGCTTGCTTATTTATATATTTACTCATATATTAATTTATTTATCCTGGGAGTGGGCAGGCTGATGCACAATGGAGTGGCTGGAAAGAGTACATCACTTTGAATCAGCAGAACTTTTTATAAGTCCCAGGTCTCTTATGTTACAAGCTGAACCTAAGGCTAAGAGCCAGTTTCCCCAGCTCTAAGGTCAGATGACACATCCCACTGCAGCACTGCTTTCAACTAGTCAGCGTTTACTCTCCCATGTTTACAGACAGTCCCGTAACTCCTTTCAGGGCACTCCCCACCCCTGTTGGCTGCAGTCTTATTCCAAACATCCCAGATTCCCTGCACCAAAGGTGGACACATGCCTTGGTTGGACTTCCTGTCCTGGAAAGTGCTATAAAGGCAGAAGTGACTGGTGAATTCATTCCAGAAGAGGCATCAGGAAGAGGCTCTCCACTGGTTCCCGATATCCGACCCCTGAGAATGACTAACTTCCATTTATTTTTTTCACAAGCCAGGTTCTTCCTCTTTCCCTTGCATTCTTGAGACTCCTCCTGTTTCCCCCTGATATACATATTCTGTCTTCTTGTAGAAGACTCAGTTATTCTCTGTTGCCTGTGGCCAAGAGCCCTGATGCATTTCCCTTTAACTTTCTCAGAGCTCTGCCACATTCTCCGAGCTGTTCCTCCCTCAACTTCCATATTAGTTTATCCATTCCTGAGAGCTTACATAGCTCCTTCCCTTACATTCCCAATATTTTTGTATTACCTTTGTCTTTCACTTTTCACTTTCATGCATTGGAGAAGGAAATGGCAACCCACTCCAGTGTTCTTGCCTGGAGAATCCCAGGAACGGCGGGGCCTGGTGGGCTGCCATCTATGGGGTCGCACAGAGTCGAACACGACTGAAGTGACTTAGCAGCAGCAGCCATGAAATAGACAATCCAGCACACCGGTTGTTATGGGGTAGATTGCGTTACCCCCAATTCATGTATTGTAGCCCTAATGCCCACTCTTTAAAGAGGTGACTAAGATAAAATGAGGGCATTCAAGTTGGCATTAATCCAGTATGTCTGATGTTCTCAGAAGAAAAGGAAATTAGGACAGACACACACACACAGACACACACACACACACAGGCACACACCAAGACCACATGCGGACACAGGGAGAAGATAATCATCTCCAAGACTAGGAAAGAGGCCTTAGAAGAAGCCAACTCTGTCAACACCTTGATCTTGGACTTCTAGCTTCCAGAACTGAGAGGAAATAAACCTCTATTGCTTAAGCCACCCAATCTGTGGTACTTTTTTTAAGCAGCTCTGGTAAACAAATGCAGCGGTCAAAGATAGAGACTCTGGGGTGAGCCCGCCTGGATTCCTGTCTATGCACAACCGTGGACAGGTCACTTTACCGTGTTGTGCCAGCATTTTTCGGTAGTGATGTGAAGGGCAGAGAGAGGGCAGGGAGGAAGACAGCAGAAGATGCGCTTGCTCACTTGGGTAAGTCTAAGGAGGAAATGAGAGAAAAGGACCAGGTATGTAGTTTCCCTTTCCATATGGCTGATCTTCTCAAGTCACCTTTCCTCCCCTCCACATGCTTTGCTAGTGGAGTTTCCGCCATACAGGAGGAGCTGTCAGGGATGAGAAAGAGGCTCCCCTCCTAACAAGATAATGGTGAAAAATAAAAGGAAAGCAGTTAGGAGCAGAAAGGAGTGGCATTCATATGCTTTGAGGGAGTCACCTAACCTTCCTAATTGTGTTTCCTAATCTCTAAAATGGTTATAATGACCCCTGCATCTTACAGCCCTGTGGCAAGCAACTCAGGGCAGAAAAAAACCTTCTCTACCAGTCTATAAATTCCTTAAAGGCAGGCACTCTGCTTATATTATTCATCTTTTTATTACCACTTTACAATTCAAGGCTGGATACATGGTAGGCATTCTGTTTATATTTGTGGATGACTAAGAAGTGGCTGTTGTTATTGAGGGAGAGAGTAAACAGATGGACAGCTGCTCAGAGCTGGGGTTGCTGTCTCTGGGTTTTATGTGCCAGCCCCAGGCTAGTGCAGGCGATGACAGAGTAGGATTTAAGGATCAGGATGGAGCATACACTAAAAACAGTGATAGAGAAGAATACATATAGTTTTCTAAATCTAGAGTTTTCTGCTTGAATCTACATGTCTGGAGTAGGTGAGAATTCCTAAACCAATTACAGTGAATTAGTTGTAAATGAGGGAGTATGTCCCTTGGGTTGGAGTTGGGGGAGCACTATTGAAGTTACCTCTCTACTTTATCTCCCCCACAAATCCCCTAACAGATACACACACATACAGAGCAGCCCATCCATACATTACAGCAGACATGAAGACATAAATATGGATAATTTCTCTGCTGAAATTTACTAATTGCTTCCCTTTTCCTATGGGGTAAAATTCAAATCCTCATTCTCATATTTAAAACCTTTGCATCAGGCTCCCTGCCCACTTGTTTATCCCATTTCCTCCCTCCTGCCTTGCATCCCAGAATCAGAACACTATTTGCTCAGCCTCCACATATTTGCACATGATTCGCCTTCTGCCTGGATTTGTCTTTTTCCACATGTCTGCCTGGCAGACTCTCCTTTTCACCCTCAGCTCCAGCATCTCCTCCTTACAAGCAGAACATGCTGGTCTCCTCCATCAAAGCTCTTTGCACCAAAGTTTAATCACTTGTTTCTATATTCAGCTCCCACACTGAGCCTGGGGCTCCCCAGAGCAGTGTCTGCCATCTTTATCTTTGCACACATAGGTTTAAGCAAATCTGATGACCGAGTGAACAACTTTTCCGATTTCCTTTAATTGAAAGTTTACTATGTCCCATTCACTTTGCAAAACAATTTGCATACTCTCATATCTCATTTAGCCTCCTGATATGAAGAAGCTAAGGCTAAGAGAGGCTAAATAACTTGCCTGAAACCTCCCAGTAATTCAATCGAATGTGAGGTCTGGGACTCTGCAAACTGACTCAGTTTGCATCTACTGTGAGCATCTAATGCACTTAGCGAGCATCTACTGTGTTCAGGATTAGTTGTTGTAGGGTTTGCTGGTTTTAGCACAAAATATTTTAAAGCATCCTCTTTTAAACTAGCAGGTCTGGGAGAGGAAAGGTGACATAGTTTATTCAGAAAAGTCAGAAATCTAAGCAAAGGCAGAAAAGAGGAAGAAGACAGAGGAGAGGCCAGACTGATAAACACTCCTGATGGGAAGGTTTCTTTGCATTCATTCCCATAGGGAAGAAAGAAGCGGGCTTAACAGCCCCAGAAGGGCCCTGAGTACTAAATAAGGAAACTCTTCAACTTCAAGATCTGGAATCTGTCAGTGAGGGAGGTTGCGGTTCTGTCTCTGATGTTGATTGCTGGCTTTTCCATGATCCAGGGCTCAAATGTTGTAAGTCAATGAGAAATGCTACTCTAAATATTCTTTCCACTTAAAAACATAATTTTAATCATAGCAACCAATGCACAGGTATCCCAAATTGATACCCCTCCTCCCATCCTGCACTCTTGGCACAGGCTTCTGCCCTTCTCTGGACCCCATTTCCCTGGCTAACTGCTTACATTCCTTCAGGCTCAGTTCATGAGTCTCCTCCTCCAGGAAGGCTTCCTGATTCTCAGGCTCCCATTTTGCATTTACTTACATCATTATATATACGATGCATGCATGCATGCTCAGTTGCTTCAGTCATGTCCAATTCTTTGCGATCGCATGGACTGTAGCCCGCCAGGCTCCTCTGTCCATGGGATTCTCTAGGCAAGAATAGTGGAGTGGGTTGCCATTCTCATCTCCAGGGGATCTTCCCGACCCAAGGATCGAACCTGGGTTTCCTACGTCTTCTGCATTGCGGGTGCATTCTTTACCCACTGAGCCATCTGGGAAGTCCTTATAAATACCACTTACTCTCAAAAGTGGATCGACTTTGAAGTTAATGATGCCTAAGTTTTGGGACCCTTCCCCATGTGGGTCTCTCTGGGTACTAGGCATCATTTATGTTATAGAATGTTCTACGTGGTGAAGAGAAGGCAGTGAGCAGTCAAGGAGAACTTATATATATGTTTATTTATTATAAATTGTGCAAAGGGAGCTCAGAAGAGAGGGACCTGCATGTGAAAAGCTTTAGAAATGTGTTGATTATTCTCATCCTGAATAAATATTCACTCATTTACTTCTGAACCTTCTTTTGTGAATTGGTCTTAATATTCTTGTTTTCCAGTGGACCCACTAAATCATGTAAGCTTCAGGCCCCACAAAACTTACATCTCTATTCCGCTGCCCCTCCCTCTGCTTTGCAACTGCCTCCATTTCTTTATCTCTCCCACTCAGAGCCATCCCTCATGCTTCACAGAGGCTGTACTGCCTTTGTATTTTTAGGGAACAGTTACTAGCATGCAGTCACTGGTCACTGAGCATCGTTGTGGAAGTGGAAGCAGTCGTGACAGGCCTGCAAGGAGCAAAGCACTGCCTGGTCATTTCGTTTGTCAGCGAAGAGCTGTCTCTCTCAGACCCTTCTCTAGACTGTTGTCTATAAATTTAGACAGCTGATTAGGAACAGCTCCAAGGTGCTGAGAAAAGATTACCAATAAAAAGGCTAAATCCTGAGTCATCAAGGGAAGATTATGTTATGTTTTGTTTTCTCAGTTTAAAATCAAAGGGGAAGTGTGGTTTTTTTTTTTTTGGTTTGAAAAATATCCTTAAAATTAGCATTTCCCAAACCTTGACAAATGTTCATTCTTTTGTGGAGACTGCCCCTTACTTCAAACAACACTGACTAAGCGTTAAATCATGCTGTGTGTTCTGGTTTCTTCTTTCAAAGCATTTTTAAACCTTTTGAGAATACCTCCTCCGTGAAGCCTTCTCTAATTCCTAGCAGACTCTGAAGAACTGATTACTTCTGCCTCTAGGAGGGAATAGTGTGTGTGTGTGCATGTGTGTGTTTCTAGGAAGAAAGAGTGTGTGTGTGTGTGTGTGTGTGCATGTGTATGTTTGTGAATTGTACAGGTTATGTGTCAAGTAGCATTCTAAATCCTTGCTTATATAAACTCATTTAATCCTCACAACAACCCTTTGCTGTGTTTTCATGTCCACAGATTTCATGAGAGGCATTCGGACTCGGACACCCACTGCTTCCTGTTTGAGTATATCTCTGTTTCACCACTTCTGTGTCCAAAGTGACATTGTCTGAGGACCAGCTGATAAATGTGAGCTCTCTGAGTTAGGTGCTACCTCTAGGTTTTGTATCCCTGGGGACAGGGGTTGCCCAATGGGTTGAGGAGAGAAGAGCTCAGCAGGTGACCAGGGCCGGTGAGTCAGTTCCTTCAGGGATTCATCACTGTTCCTGAGCAGAGGATTTAAGGCTCACTGATCCAGTCCTTTAACACGTACACAGGGGCTATGCTAGATCCCAAGTCTTCCTTTTTACATTTGTGAAATCTGAAAGATACCATGTGTCCTTTACAATCCAGGAGTAAATTTAGAAGCCCTTTATGGAGAATAAAGTATGTCACAGATTCAAAGTATTTTAATAATTAGCAAGGCTTTGAAAATACATAAAAAGGCTGCATTACAACATCACCAACTACACTGTGCTGCACAAATCAGCTAATATTGCTGGGCCAATGCATTCCTGTAAGGCAATAATCTTCCCTCTCAAGTCTATCCATCACACTGTCATTGGTATAATCCCCTTTTGAAGGCAATAAGCTGTAATAAATTCCATTTTGCCCATTTGGGGCAGTTCTAACAATAACAAAAATGCCCCTAATCCTTAATGAGAACCTACTTTGTACCTGGCACAGGGCTAGTTGGGTTGACTGAAAACACGGCGATGCCTCTTGGTATAATCTCAACCAAATTACTTAACCTCTGAGACCTTCAGTTTTCTTTTCTGCAAAACAGGGATAGCAATCATAGCTACAGGTGTGCTAGATGCAGTGTGCAAATTGTAGAGTGAACAAAGGCACCAAATCTAGGGGAACACCATACACATCACTAGTATGAGAGACCGTGTGCTTCCTGCCCACAGTTCCCAGCAGATTCTAATAGGGTTTTTCATTGTAACAAAAATAGTTTATTGGGACGGTTTTCCAACAGATGGAAGTAAAATGTCTTGAAGAAAGGGAGGCTTTTATTGCTTTACACATAGGCAAAGAGCAACCTCATGTGCCTAACTCTTAGGTTCATTATGTGGTTTTATTGAATAGATGTGTAGACAGCACATAGAACCCATAAGAACAGTTCATAAATGGTAGCAATTCTAGTTTTTCTGCATTTTCTGACTTATCTCCTTTATCCTCTTTGTCCTATCACAACCTTAAAAGGAAACTATTTTTAATCCTTGTTTTACAAATAAAATGAGAATTGGGGAGATTAAATAATATGTTAAATTTCAATTAGGTGGTGAGTGACTGAGTTTAGGATCCTAACTGAAGCTTGCCTGAGCTGTTAACCACTGTGCTTAATCGCTCAGCCATGTCTGCCTCTTTGCAACCCCATGAACTGTAGCCCGCCAGGCTCCTCTATCACCGGGATTCTCCAGGCTAGAATACTCGAGTCGGCTGCCATGCCCTTCTCCAGGGGATCTTCCCAACCCAGAGACTGAACCTAGGTCTCCCACATTGCAGGCAGATTCTTTACTGTCTGTGCCACCAGGAGAGCCCTGTTAACCCCTGCCTTGTGCTGTTCTATGTGTGTCAGGGAAAATCCTGCCCCCGCCATCTGCCTGAGTTATGACCACTCCCATGGCGTCCTCATCCTGAAATATCATGGGAAAGACAGGGCAGCCAAGTCCATTCTTTATTGCTCCCCAGAGTTTCAGTATCACTTGTATTCCCTCCATAGTATCCTAGCCTCCAAGGGTTCTTCTCTGTGTAGATAGGTTAAGACAGTTTTCTGGAGCCTGCTCCTGGCTTACCTTTCCCCGCACAATCCCTCTGAATCCTACTTGACCTTCTAAGGGCAGGAGTTGGAAAGGGGGCTGGGAGGACTGGAAATGGATTGCAAGCCTTCTTTAAATTCTGGCCCTTCATCCTACCTTGTTAAATGAGAAGGACGAGCACAGAGAGAGGAGACTCCTAGGATAACCTCTCTGAGTAGAAGGAAACAATTGTCTCAGTCTGATTTCTGCTTTGAACCCTTACTCCTTACAGTGAGTCTCTGCTCAATCCCATTTTCTTTCTTCTTATTCCCACTATTACACTTCATTGCGTCCTTGACATTCATTTCTTCTTTGACTCCCAGCAAAATGCTTCTGTGCTTGAGGAGGAATCAAGATAGGGAAAATAATGAGATCCTTGGGTTTCTCTAGAGGTCGGGAGGGTATGGCAGCTAATGCTGGTATTGGAAGCCAGGTCCATGGGTCATGCAGATGAATGTAGTGCAAACGTATGCACGTAAGTACTTGGCACAGGGCAATGGACAAAGTAGTGGAGAGATGTTTTGAAACTTTCTTTAATTTTTTATGTCTTTAAAAATTCAAGAGAATTTTCTATTATCTTGCTGGTTATATCTACTTCTCTTAATATAGATGTAATTTTTCAGATTTACTATCGTAGAATAAAGTCAATAGATCAGAAAGATAATACAGCCCTGAGACTTTGTGAATAGCTTGTGTTGTGGTTAATTTTATGTGTCAACTTGGGTAGGTTATGGTGCCAGCTGTTTGGTCAGACAATAGTCTAGACATTTTTATTTTTTAGATAGGATTAATATTTACAATCAATAGACTTTAAGTAAAACATATTACTCTACAGAATGCAGATGGGCCTTATCCAATCAGCTGAAGGCCTTAAGAACAAAGATGGAGGTTTCTTGAGGAAAATTGAATTCTGCTTCCAGATTGCAACATAGAAATTTTATCTGAGTTTCCAGGCTTTGGACTCAAGACTGCAACATCAGTTCTTACCTTCTTACCTGAATCTCCAGTCCACCAGCCTGCCCTTCAAATTTCTGAAATTTGCCGGTGTTCACAATCATATGAGCCAGTTATTTTAAAATACATCTCTAACTTTCTCTTTTACACACACAGAATACACACACACACACACACATTTCTGGACGTGTGTATATAACTTAAAGATCTCAAAGGCCAAACAAATATGTTTATCTATCTATCTCCTTTTGGTTCTGTTTCTCTGGAAACCTCAGGCTAATAACACTGCTTGATACAGAGAGTCTCAAGAGTATGTTATTTCCCCATAGATTATACCAGTGACAACAGAGAAGCCCCATGTATTAGTCACATAGGCTGGCTTTGCAATGGCAATAAATAAACCCTCAATCTCAATGGCTTAACACTATACAGACTTACTTGTCCCTCTTAGCACAGCCCACCACAGGAGACACAAACTCAAATGACTACCAGGCCAGACAGGTGCAGTAAATGCCTGATGGAGGCTGTGGGTACTGTAGTGACTTAGAGAGCAAATATCTTATCCTAAATTAGGAAATTGTTCTTACTTTGTGGGAAAAGGAGCTCATGGGTCCAAATATCTCAATCTTCCAATAGACAGAATACACTGGGATTTTAAAATATGAAATGTCTAACTCTGATACCCTGATAATATAGTACATTCCAATTAACAAAAAAAGTTCTGGGTAGTACAAACAAAATCTTTCTGCAGGTTGCAATAGGCTCAAGGTCCTCCAGCTGGCAAGTTCTGCTTGAAAATGATTGTCCAACAATATTCATTCTTATTTATTCTGAGCTCAGGCTCAGCTTTGATCAAAATCATAGTCTAGGAAAAGGCGATGAGGTCCTGCTTATGAAGTACAGGGAACTTTATCTGTCAGGACTATGTGGAAACTCAAGACACTCATATGATAAGAACAGAAAACCAGCCTGCATGGATACTCATAAATATACATGTGACTAAGTGTACTGATCCTGAGTGAACAGACCAGGAAATAAGTGAAACCTTCAAAAGATCACTTTTCACTTGCATAGATTGGAGCCCTCCTTTGTTTAAAAGTTCTTGCCAGAAACATTTGAATTGGAGTTGGTTATCAGTACAATATTTTCTATTTGTTTGAATGACATTATCTTAATTATCTTCAGAAAAGGGATATTGAGTTCCAGGAAGAGAAGACAAGCTGTAGGCCTGAATCCCTAGGCAGAGAAAGGCGGGAGAATGGTGTTGTGTGTGGTAAGGCAACAAGAATGAATTAAGTACCATCTGCATGTTTTTTGGGAAACCAGAATCATTTCCTCAGAAATCATCCTGGACAATGGCCTTTTGTACTTAGCCAGGTGACAAAAAACACTTGGAGTGTTTTCAACAGAGGAAAGTCATGGTATAGAAAGAATTACACAGGAAATAAAAGGGCTTGATGATGAGAAGGAAGGAACCCAGAAATTAGCCACCCCGAAAGATCAGGAAGCTACTATTACCCTTAAATGGGAGGGGCTAAGGGTCAGGGTCCCCTACGAGAGGTCAGGACCATGGCAAACCATTGGCAAGCTGGAGCTAGAGCTGCAGAGAGACACAGTTGCTGCCAGAAATGCGACCGCAGCAGCAAGGAGAAAGAAGATTTTTTTTTCCCCTTTGTTTTTACCTAACCTTTCCAGCACTTTCTATTGACCATTCCCCAAAACCAGCTGGTATTGAGAAATGCACTCTAAAGAGGTTTGGTGGGGGTGCAAGAAGGACATCTAGAGTGCACGGGGTCAGGATGAGCATGGTCACAATTGACACCCAGATTCAGCCCCACAATTTCTCCCCACAGCACACGTCCAAGGCAAATCACCAGGGGCTTTTACTCACCACAGTACTGATATTTCTGAATATCAATGCCTTATCAGCAAAGTGTGTATGTTAGAGTCTTAGAGTTAAGGGATTCATTCATTCATTCACTCATTCATTCATTCAGTGAGATGATTTGGCTTAGCACATAGTTGGGAGAGAAGCTTCAATGAGATTAATTACTATTCTGTTGACAATTTTTTCCCAGTCTTCGCACAGAGATCTGGGAGTTGGATTAAGCTCTGAGCAGCTCTGAGACACACAGAATTCTCAGAATGGACCCACCAATCCAGTCTCAGAAACTCACCCAGGCTTTGTCACCCTCCCATTCTGAAGCAGGTACCACCCTTACACAATTAAAGTGGGTAAGCCCATCCAGGTCAGATTTGCCATCTTTATTTAGAGCAAATCATGGACAAGTCACTTTCTATGACACACCCTATTCCCTTCAACATTAAAATCTGAAGTTAGGTATGAGTCCTTTTTTCAAAAGGCAAAAATAAAGCTCATAGAGACTAAGCAATTTGCCAAAGCTCACACAGTTAATGAATGAGTCACCAAGGTAGAAATTAACTTAATGTATGCTCATCCTGAAGCCTGTTCAATATTCATTCATTCATTTATCTATTGTCCATTATTCGTTAGGTATTACATTGCAATACTACAAGTATATCCCAGGCTTTATTGAGAAGTACAGAGTAGTATAATATAAACCTATGTTTGTCCTCAAATATTTTAGGGAGAGTGAGCCTTTTAGGACATAAGTCAGATCATGTTCGCTGCTCTGCTGAAAACCCTGGAGTGGGTTGTCAGTTCACAGAATTAAATTCAAAGTTTATCATAGTCTTCCAGTCCCTACAGACATCTCACTACCTTATTAATCAGGTACTTCCTCTGTTTCTTTTCCTTGCTGTTGCTTTTCACCTTAATGCTAATCAGGCTATGGAATTTACATGTTTGTTTATTGTTTATCTCCCTCCACTAGTATGTACGTTTTATGGATGTAGAGACTTCATATGTTTGCTCATTGCCCTATTAATCATGCTTAGAATAGTGTGCCTGTCTGTATTTGTATACTAGGGCTGCCATAACAAAACACCATAGACTGAGTGGCTGAAGCAACACGAATGTATTTTCTCACAATTCTGTGTGCTAGAAGTCCACAGTTAGGGTTGATACCTGGGGAGGCTGTTCATCCTGGTTTCTTGCTGTGTCATCACATGGCCTTTCCTCTGTGTTTACGGAGGAAAACAGACAGAGAGAAAGGGAATGAGAACTCTGAGGTCTCTTGGATTATGGTCCAACCCTGATGACCTTAAGTCCAACACTTAACACTTTATTATCTCCTCATAGGCTTTATTTCCAAACCCAGTCACATTGAGTGTTAGAGCTTCAATGTATGAATCTTGGGGAAGTCCCATTTGGTCTATAGCACTGGTGCATAGGGAGTTCTCAATATTTATGGAACTGAATTGCATTTCTTTTATCCTATTTCATGTTGTACATTCTGCACTGGCTTTAAACTCTTTGCTGTCGTGCAGAAACCTCTCTAAATTGTCAGAGGGGGTTATTCTGCTCTACAGTGAGATGGAATTATTGAAACACTGAAGGGACTTCATCCCAGGTGTCCTTTCATTGGCCACCCTAGGCCTCCTCGGCCTTAGAGGAGCAAGGCACATGTCTTCAAAGTATATCCTGGGACAAGTTCATGTTCATCTTACGACCAAAAATGTGTAGTGCCACCAGGGATGTTGAGTATGAGGGAGATGAGAATATCATGCAATTCACCCACAGAATACTTGGTAGAAGGAGTATTTGGCAGCTTTGTGTTGAGCGAAAAAGAATGTGCATTTGGGAGTGGGTGTATATCCATGGGTAGAAACTGGAGAACACAGAAGTTGAAAATGCATGATATGAAATCACTCTTTTGTAGGTATGGCATAGTGGAAAATACATACTGGTCTGTACCGTCATTTGCTGGCACAGAACCCCTGAAACCCTTGACATTTCCTAAGTGGTGAGAGCACTAGGAGCATCTTTTGTTCTAATATTTGGTCTTTTTTAAAAAAATTTAAATTTATTTATTTTAATTGGAGGCTAATTACTTTACAATATTGTGTTGGTTTTGCCATACATCGACATGAATCCACCATGGGTGTACACGTGTTCTCCATTCTGAACCCCTTTCCCACCTCCCTCCCCGTACCATCCCTCCTCTGGCTCCTGACACAAGCTTTCTGAAAACCTTGTAATTTCCCGGATGACAGAATGTCTTTTGTTCTGATGAGGACACTCTAGATAGGCTTCTGGATGAGGGCTGGTTATCAGAAAGACCAAGCCCTGATTAGAGGCTTGGGATTTTCATCCCCACCTCCATTTTCTAGACTATGGAGAAGGGCTAAAAATGGAGTTAATAATCTATCATGCCTCTTTGATGAAGCCTCAATAAAAATCACAATAGTGTGGGGTTTGGAGAACTTCCAGGCTGGTGAACACGTGGAGATTTGGGGAGACTGGAGTGTTTGGAGGACATGGAATCTCCGGCCCTTCAGTACATACCTTGTCCCATGCATGTCTTCTATCTGGATGTTTATCTCTATATCCTGTTTATCTATAGCCTTTTATAATAAACCAGCAAACATAAGTATACTCTTTTCTTGAGTTCTGTGAACTGCTCTGGCAAACTAATCAAATCCAAGGAGAGGGTTGTGAGAATCTCAGATTTATAGTTGATCAGTCAGAAGCACAAATGACAACCTGAACTTGTGGTTGGCATCTGAAATGGGGTGGGAGCAGTCCTGTGGGATTGAGCCCTTAGCCTGAGGGATCAGGAGGCAGAAGGAGAGTAGGAAAGAGAGAGGAAGGTGGACAGGGATGAGAAGGGCAGAGATTCGAGGAAGAGGAAGAAAGGAAGAAGCAACAAGGATAAGAGAGCTAAACCAAAAGTCAGAGGTAGGGTGAGAGCAGAAAGGAGAGGAGGGCTCTGGGAGAAAAATTAAATGCTCACTGTATAGAATAGTTTGAGACCTGGGAGGTAGCATCTCTCTGAGGGAAATAATGTTGCTTGAGTAGGTCTACACCTGCCTGTCAGAACTTTCTCTGAGAAACTGAGAACTAGACATGGCTTTGAAGGGGGCTGAATGTTTCTCCATCGTCTTGCTAATTTCCCTTTGTATCCTGAGCTAGAGCCCTGGGACACCACCTCATCCCCATCTGAAAGCAGCTTGATTTCACAGCCCCTGGGTCCTTGATGTGGCTGCTCTGACTTTTTTTTTCATGGGTTTTCCATCTGCTCCAACCATTGCAAATCCAATTTCATATTTGGCATAAAGTAGATTAGTTTCAAGAAATATCTTGTCATCATCCAAATCAAAATGCCACATTGAAAATGCTCAATGCCAGCTACAAATTGTCAGAAGGAGTTGAAGAAAGAGGAAAAGATTTTTGCTGAGGACAAGAGGGGGTGAAAAAATACGTATTTGAATGCATCATAGTAGCTCTGTGGTGCCTAAATCATTTAAATAAAGCTGGAAAAAATATTTGAAAGCTTGACTAATCTGTTCTTTTATTAACATAGTCTTTCCCCTCCCTAGCACCCCACTTTCCTCTGTTCTAGCAGTGTCTTAACAAGAATGACTTCTGAGTGTGAACAAGTCTATTTCTTCTGAGTTTCTGAAAAAGTAAATCCTATTTGCTGCAATTCCGGGTGCTGTTCAAGTAACTCCACTAGGTTACCCCACATCTCTCTGTCTTGCCACTCACCCAAGCCCTAGAAATGGGAATTCATGGTCAGCATACAATCTCTTAACCTACCGTTAGTTAATCCACTTCTTACTGGATTGTCTTAAACACCCTTAATTTCATTTGTCAAATTCTTTAAAGCGTTATATGCATGATCATCTGGAAGAGAGTCTACATTAGCAAGTTACCAAATAAAAAGTTGATTTTATTTCCTGTGATGTAGAGAAGCACCACAGCAAGAGGAACTGGAATGTTTTGAGAAGTGAGAAGACAGGAGAAATGGAAGACTAAGGAGAGCCCTTTTTATTCGCCTACATTCCTTTATATCAGTCACTGTCTTTGCCTTTGAATTCCTCCCCCCTTGATCACTTAGCTAACTCAGTCAAGCTCTAGAATGTTCAAGGGTATATTCCTAGAAGGTCCAGGCTGTGCTTGGCATTTAGTGATTATTCAAAAATGTCTGCTGAAAGAATGAATGCAGGAAGCAAACATTCCTCTTTTGTGTTACTTTTACCAACTTCCCATCTTACCCCATAAGGTTAAGTTGAACACTTCCTTTTAACTCTCAGGAGTCCTCTACTGTGTCTCTTACCCTCTTTGCTGTCGTGAAAGAATCTATTGTTATGTGAGTTCCTTAAATGTAGAAATTTTGTCTTATTGATCTTTTCCTCCGAGCATGTAGCACACCTCATAGATACTCATCTCATAGATACTCAATACATGTTGAGTAAATTGTGAATGAATGAAGGGTATATAAGCAAATTGATGGCTGCATGAAGGTACTGAACCTGTGTGATGAGGGATTACATCAGTCAAATAAGCTGCAAGGCCCCCGAATTTAAGTGACAAAACCCTAAGAGCAACCTCAGGGTCATCAATCAAGATATCAGATATGGACTATATTCATATTTAGTATCAGAGAAGGCAATGGCACCCCACTCCAGTACTCTTGCCTGGAAAATCCCATGGACGGAGGAGCCTGGTGGGCTGCAGTCCATGGGGTCACGAAGAGTCAGACACGACTGAGTGACTTCACTTTCACTTTTCACTTTCATGCTTTGGAGAAGGAAATGGCAATCCACTCCAGTGTTCTTGCCTGGAGAATCCCAGGGAAGGGGTAGCCTGGTGGGCTGCCGTTTCTGGGGTCACACAGAGTCGGACATGACTGCAGTGACTTAGCAGCAGCAGCAGCAGCAGCATATTTAATATAACCAAAGAGCTGGAAATGGGGTGCAGAGTGAGCACCAAGCAAGCCTTAGCAGTACTTGTGAGTTACTCCTAGGGGCTCCTAACCTCTTTAGACCCAGATCACCAGAGCTACCAGGCTCTAAGCATAAAAAGTTGGGGGTTTTGTGCTGGCAATTAAGGCAGATAGGCTTCTTAAGTGATGTGATTGAGGGACACCAAAGTCCTCCTCTGTCCAAAACTCCTTCCTCACTCGACATTTGCAGGAGGAAAATGTCCACAGAGCCCCTCTCATGTGGGAGCAACAGCTTTGGTCCTATTAGTAGCTCTCATCATGACCATTGATTTTGTTAATGAGGTACCCAAAATCCAGTAGGGGTCTGAGGGAAGGAAGTAGGTATTTTTGATGAAGAGTGGGACCAAATCTTCAGAGGTTAAAGTTCATTTCACTAACTCAGTAACTGATTCATTCAAAAAGCTCATTGAGTTTCATCTGAGTGCCAGATACTTTGCTAAGTACTTGGAATACACGATCATAGTATTGGATTATAGGCAAGAAATGAGATCCTTTCCTCTTGGATTATAGGCAAGAAATGAGAACCATATAGTATCAATTGTATCCACTCAGTTTTGGAGTTATAACATGAAATTGGATGTGTGGTAATGCACCGTACTATAGAATCTCTATTCAAGGCAATAGATGTGAATAAATTCTAGAGTGCACACAGTAATACAATATGGTATATAATTAGAAAGTGATGAGTTTGGAATGTTTATTAACCTTTGTTTTTCTAATGTAATGTATAAATTTTAAATTTATGTAATTTAAAATGGCTGTCACAAAATTCCTGATGATGTAACAGTCGGCTCTCCTGAGCTGGTACAAGTCATTTCATCTTCTAAGAGAGGTAAAATTGCAGACATGTAAAAAGACTTATGCTATTACACATAAATACAAGATAAAATGTGAACTTCCCTGAGACAAATTTGGAGACTGGGAACAAAAGATTAAGACTGAGCTAAATTTTCAATAGCTTCTTCCCATACAAAGTAAGTTTAAGTCAGTTCAGTAATGGGATCATATGTCATTTTAAGAGGGCTTTTAAACGTCTAATGTTTTCTTTTGCTTTTTTGAATACAACTGACATATAGCACTGTATATGTTTAAGATGTATAGCATAATGATTTAACTTACACATACTGTAAAATGATTACCACGGTAGATTAGTTAATATCCATTACACATATAGGTATTAAAAAAAAGAGAAAGAATTTACTTTTCCTTGTAATGAGAACTCTTAGGATCTACTCTCTGAACAGCTTTCACATATCCCACGTGGCAGCGTTGACTATAGTCATCATGTTGTATATCATATCCGTAGAACTTATGTTATACCTTTGACCGCCTTTATCCAATTTCCCTTCCCCCTCTAGATTTTAACACAATCTTAAATAAGTCACTACATTTCCCATTGCCTCCATTCCGTCTCTTGGGAACTCAGGAAAAGTGATTGTGATCCGGATTTTAGAGCCTAGATCAGAAAAAGAGACCGTTCCTTCAAGGAGGAAAGGACAGCTCCTTTCTAAAGTCAGACATTAGAGGGGTTTAGTGAGTGAAAATTCTTAAACAACTGTGGATTAGGTAAATAGATGGTGCCAATGCATTTACTGTCTTATTTTCGAAACTAAGAGAGAATTCAATTCTTTTAGGTTAGACCCTCTTTCTTTTCCCCATTAGAAGTCTATGTAGAGTCCTAAGAAGTGGAAGCTTCCACTTCTTTTTTTTTTTTTCAATTTTATTTTATTTTTAAACTTTACATAATTGTATTAGTTTTGTCAAATATCAAAATGAATCCGCCACAGGTATACATGTGTTCCCCATCCTGAACCCTCCTCCCTCCTCCCTCCGCATACCATCCCTCTGGGTCGTCCCAGTGCACTAGCCCCAAGCATCCTTAAACCATATTACCAAAGCTTCTTATCTCCAAACTCTTTTTAAATCTGCCATATTATAACAGTGCCTATTGAAACTAGGTACTAACAATAAAATGAAAAGTCATTTACAAAAGTATATTATGATAATTTTTCTTTAGTTGTAATTTTCACTTATATTATATTCCTTTATTTTTTTCCCCACCTAGATATGGAACCACTCAAGTTCAGTTCTCAGTTTGGGAGAACTGGCAAAACTCTGTAATATTAATACTAATGTCATAAGCACAGCATTAATAATTGATTTACATGCTGACTTTTTTTTTTTTTAATTCCATGATACTGGACAGCAGAAGACACTACTTTATGTAATATAATATATGTGACCTTCATCCAGTGAAACAAAATTTATCATGCACTTATTTGCCTTGTATCAAGTCGAATAACAAATGAAAAAAGTTTAACCTTCAGTTCAGTTCAGTCTCTCAGTCATATCTGACTCTTTGCAATCCCATGGACTGCAGCACGCCAGGCTTCCCTGTCATCACCAACTCCCAGAGCTTGCTCAAACTCATGTCCATTGAGTCGGTGATGCCATGTAACCATCTCATCCTCTGTCGTCCCCTTCTTCTCCTGCCTTCAACCTTTCCCAGCATCAGGGTCTTTTCCAATGAGTCAGTTCTTCGCAACAGGTGGCCAAAGTATTGGATTTTCAACTTCAACATCAGTCCTTCCAAAGAATATTCAGGACTGATTTCCTTTAGGATGGACTATTTGGATCTCCTTGCAGTCCAAGGGCGGAGAAGGCAATGGCACCCCACTCCAATACTCTTGCCTGGAAAATCCTATGGACGGAGGAGCCTGGTAGGCTGCAGTCCATGGGGTCGCTAAGAGTCGGATACGACTGAGTGACTTCATTTTCACTTTTCACTTTCATGCATTAGAGAAGGAAATGGCAACCCACTCCAGTGTTCTTGCCTGGAGAATCCCAGGGATGGGGGAGCCTGGTGGGCTGCCATCTATGGGGTCGCACAGAGTCGGACACGACTGAAGCGACTTAGCAGCAGTAGCAGCAATCCAAGGGACTCTCAAGAGTTTTCTCCAACATCACAGTTCAAAAGCATCAATTCTTCAGTGCTCAGCTTTCTTCACAGTCCAACTCTCACAAGTTTAACCTTAGTAGTCTTCAAAAATGCAGATAAATATGAGCTACCCTCTTCTTATAATTAAATTTGTAAATGTCAAAACTTCTCTGTGCTAGATAAGCATTGTACCAGAGAAAGAAGAACAAATTATAACACCATTTGTAAAACTAGCTTATCAGTTTGCATCAATGTAAAGCTGCACAAATGTTTTATATATAGCAAACATATTTATATTAGCAATAGCAAAAATATTTATATTAGCAAACAATGAAAATAACCAGTGTATACAATAATAGGAGTATGTTTAATTAGATTTACATATTTATACATTTTGATATCATATAAAATGGAATATCATGCAGCTTTTAAAATAACATTTTCACAGAACTTTTAAAATACAGGTAAATACTTTCCATTTAAGGGAAATGAGCATTCAGTGGTATATGTGCTGCATAATCTGAATTATATTGTCAAGTCTGAAAGGAAATAAGCCCAAATATTAATAGGACTTATCTCTGGGTGATGGAATTATAAATGGCTTTTCTTTCTTCTTTTTTGCTTTCCTATTTTCCCCCAAGAATTCTATTATGGACAAGTATTACTTTCATACTGCAAACATAGTCCCTGGCTCTCTAAAATCCCTGAGGCAATCTAGAAATAGAACAAATAATCCACCAATCCATACATTAACAACAACAACAACAAAAAAGTTGAATAAATCATGTCACCATTCAAGTGAGCCCAGGTGCAGAGCGGCCTCAGAGACATGGATTGAATGAAAGAGTGGCAGGAAGAGGGGGCAGCTCAGACTAGACGGAACAGTTTTGGGTGCAGGGATGTCAGCTGAAGGAGGAAGAGGTCGGATGATAGAACCACAGCCTAAGGGGAAGAGAGCACATCCCGCAGGAATATTAGCACATTCAAGGAACTGGAACTTAACATAATTAGACCAAAGAAAGGATGAGAGGATTGCAGTGGAGTTGAAGTGGGAGGAAGTCAGGCTTAATGAGAAATGCCACTTAAGGAGTGGTGGGTCCTTCAGACGGTGCGGCTCCTCTGCTGTTCATTTCTCTGGTGTAAGATGGTCTTTCATCTCTGTTTTTCTCCCTTCTCCCCTTTTTATTAATAGATAACTACCTTTCTCTGCACATTTATGGTTTCTGCTCCTTCATAACTTCAACTTGCTTTTGCCTATAGTTTGCACTGCTGCTACTTGGTTTTTCAGCTCAAATTCTGTAGATCAGACTCGTTTTCTGTGTTTGAGATTCATGGGAGAGAAACGACTGATCCTGCTTAATTCTGGTGTCTAATCTTAGTCTAATCGGATGTGGCTTGGGGTGAGGGTAAGAAGGGGTAAACGTGAGTGCCTAGGACCAACTTTTCAACAAAGAAAGTGGGTGGGGGGATTCACTAGGAACTTGCCCAGACATTTCTGGATTGAGGCAAAAGGATGCTAGGGGAGACTGATTCATAATGATGAATGTCAGGGGAATCCTGTGACTCTAGTGTCAGCTACTGACTGCTGACGGCAAAGGAAGGCTGGCAAACCACACCTAAGCTGACAATCATCTCTCTGTAAATTGCAATTTCTACTACCTTTTACACTTCAAAATTCATGCAAATGACATTCACAAGCCGGCCACCTAACTTTGACTCATCTAGTTTACCAGCAATTCCTAGTCTTTTCAAGCAAAATCTTCCTCTTCAGGCTCTTATTCTTGCAACCTCTCTCCCATCACATGCAGTCCTCTTATTCAAGAGTGGCATTATTTTAGTGAAATAACAGTGAATTAGTACTAATGAATTTTTTCCCAAATATTAATCTTGAAGTTTCAAACATACAGAAAAGTTGCAAGAATAGTACAACAAACCACATGATTAATTCATTTAGATTCACAAAATATTGACATTTTGCCACATCTGATCGATCTTGCTCCTGTCTTTCTTTTCTCTGAATCATGTAAGAGGAAGATGCACATATAAAAAAGACTCATAAACCCTAAACCCCTCAGCATAAATGTCCTGAGAAAAAGGACTTCCTTCTACACAAACACAATATAAAGTTCACACTTTAATTTTACACCAAAGCAATTCTATTACTTAATATACACAGTTCATATTCAGATATCCCTGAGCATCTCAGTAATCACTTTTATAGATACCTCCACCCCCATGCAGTCCATTCAGGATTCAAAGGTCACACAGTATATTGAGCTGGCTTGTTTGTGTAGTCTTCTCTAATCTCTAACAATTTCTCTTGGTTTCTCAGTCTTCCAGTTTGATCCAGGTTAAGCATCTTTAGGTACGCAGGTACTACAGGTGAGATTGTGTCTAGGTCAGAAGATTGTAACAGGTGGCATATCACGTCCATTTGTCCCACTGTTATTGGTATGCTTGATCACTGTGCTTAATTCACATTTTAATTGACCCACAAAATTGTATTTTCATCAATAATAAATTACCTTCTGCAGGCTAGGTGGCTGATGGGAGATTGCACTGCTCTAATAGTGAAGCTATTGTTGAAAACTGTAGCTCTAGCTGCTGCTGCTGCTGCTAAGTCACTTCAGACTTCCTTGAAACACAATACTCCGTTTAACTCTGCAGGATGTGTACTTGCTTAGATGAGAGAGGCAACATAGAATACTAATCAGTTCAGAGTGTAAGCCCTGGTATCACATTCTCTGGGTTCAGACCCTGGAACCACCACTTACCTGCTAAGTGACTGTAAACTTGTTCACTGATTTCTGTAAACTTCTCTTCCCACTCTACAAAATGAGAGTAATAACTGGCCACCTTTTAGAATTGTTATTTCAATTAAAATAATGAATGTAAAGTACTTGGTACTTTACCTGAGATAGAGCTAGTGTTCCATAAATATTGTCATAGTATTATTACATATGTGTTCTTTGTAAAAGCAAAGGATTTTAAAATCACTGTAAATCAAAACATCCCCAGAAGCATAGATTTGTGGATGTCCATTGCTTTGTGAACAATCCATATTGTTTACTTTGATGCCCTATATCACTAGTTTTCAAACTTTGCATTTAAGTAAGAATCATTCCTGGATGTTGCTAAATGGCAGATCCTGATTCAGTAGTCATAGGGCAAAGCCTGAAATTTTTACAAGTTCTCAGGTGATATCAATGCTACCAGTTCATGGGCCATACTTTTGAGTATCAAGTCTGTAAATTACTTCCAAAAGGAAATGCCTTGCCAAACTTCTCAACTTATACTCTCAGGTATAGGGCTGTGTTGTTATATTGAATCATCACAGGAAGCTGCCACTAGGCTTGTTTGTTTCCCTTTGGGGGATATTTCTAGCAGCCATTAGCCAAACGCTACACTGATTAAACCACTATGACTATGACTACTCATCACTTTATGTTTCTACAAATACACCTTATCTATGTCTATATTCCTATATCTAATACATGCCCATGAAGGATGAAATGATGAAGAATTCTTTGATTTGATTGGAGTTTAAGTACTGATTCTTGCATTTTTTAAGCTGGTAATCTAGGTCTTGTTGTTTAACCATTTTGAACCTCAATTACTTCATCTGAAAATGGCTATAAAAATGCCAATCTTATGGATCCTTTGTGTTAAATTTTATTTATATCTATCTATCTGTATCAGTTCAGTTCAGTTCAGTTGCTTAGTTGTGTCCGACTCTTTGTGACCCCATGGACTGCAGCACGTCAGGCTTCTCTGTCTATCACCAACTCCTGGAGCTTGCTTAAACTTATGTCCATCGAGTTGGTGATGCCCTCTAACCATCTCATCCTCTGTTGTCCCCTCTTCCTCCTGCCTTCGATCTTTCCCAAGATCAGGGTCTTTTCCAATGAGTCAGTTCTTAGCATCAAGTGGCCCAAATACTGGAGCTTCAGCTTCAGCATTAGTCCTGCCAATGAATATTCAGGACTGATATCCTTTAGGATTGACTGGTTTATTGAACTATCTGTATAGAGAGAGATAAGGAGGACAGAGAGAGAGAGAGAGGAAAAAAAATAATGCTTTGATTAATATATCCTGGCATGTAGTAGGTTTTCATAATAGTTATTTTCTCTTACTATTACTTGTGAACCTGTTGGGGTCTATTTCTATTTTCATCAAGTAATTTTTAGGGATTACAGGGTCACAGACCCACAGAGTCACATCATTTTAAGAGCTGGAAATAAGCTCTCAGTGTTTCTCCAGGACTTGTCCTGCCTTGAAGGTAAATGCATCCTCTCTCTTTCTTGAGAATTAAGCAGAAAGAGGACATGGGTCCTGAAAAGCTCACAGGCACTCATTTGCCTGCATGATGTCTTCAAATTATATTACCCACCTTCATTCTTTGTAGTCAAGATCCCAATTTGCTTCAAACTCAATAAGCAGAGATATGTGCTTAAAATTCATTTTCACACACACTCCAAATGAGGAAAAGTCCGAAAAGTCTCTAAAGTCTCTGAAAAGTAAGGTTTTTACTTCTATTTCCCTATGGGCTGCAGGGAGCCTTTAGTGAGTGATTCAAGTCTGTATCCTAAGGCAGGTGAGCTGACTTATGGGGGAGAATGCCATTCTGAGATGCATGTGTCATTTTGATTAAAATTGGATTTCTCTTCAGGATGTACTGTGTTTTCCTTGGGACATTCAATGCCTTAGGCTCACTTAGTTGAGAGGACAGAGTGTCACATTATGTGACAGAATTAAATGGATTCTTTGAGTGCCTTGGCAGAGCGTTAGCTTTGGCACAGGGAGATATCCTCTCTTCTCCATGCATGATGACTACAAGAGGGGAAGCTATTTTCCATTGACTCAGATACATGACAAGAACCTCAGACCTAGTTCCCAATGCCTCAGAGGGAAGAACCACAGAAGTATTATACTACCAAAGTTAACATCTTAAAGATGAGAGCTCTATGACAAATTCAATAATTGGTTTCATGGATGAGAGTCAAATTGGTGAAGACTTACTCCAGATTCACAGCTTCACATTAGGGCAGAGCTGGATCTAGGAACTAAACTCCTGATTTCTAGGAGGACACTTTTTAACAGAATTCTGCTTTTCCAACAGGCCTAGCATTACATTCTTTCTTGTTTGCTACAAGGGTGATCAGTTTGTAAATCCATGTGTAGCTACTGTTTTCCATGGCACACCAGCTGGAAGTATCAAAGGGTCCCAAAAGGTGAGCAACAGTTTCTGACTTGATCCTAAACAACAAAATCTATGGGACCGTGCTCCATCCTAACCCTCCCTTTCTGGTCTTAGGGTCTCTTGGATGGTCTTTGGTAAATTCACAGAGGGCACTGATTCTCCTCCAGAAATCGTAAGCATTTCTGATTTCTGTAATTTTGCCTTATGTCTCTCTAATTTTTTGTGCCTAGGGATAGCTGCATCTTAAGACCATATCCTTAGTTGAGTCCACCTTCTAGCCCTTCCAGTAATGTTATCTGGTATGGCCACTACCTTGAATGAAGGAAAGACTCTTGTTAGTCAGTTTTGACTTAGAACAGAATTGTCTTAGTCTCAGCATTTGACAGCCTCTACTTTTAGAAAATTTTTATTTAATGGGCACCTTCTACTGAAAGTAATCCTCCTTCTGGAACTTTGTCCACACATCCTTGCAGGGACTGAGCCAGAAGATAATCCTCTGTGAAATTAGAATAATTTCATGTGTTCAGAATAAGACACTAATGCTTAGAGATGGTAAGGGTCCCACAACAATTAAATGGAAGGCCCAGAGGGAGAGTATGGGGAGGGAGGAGGGTTCAGGATGGGGAGCATGGGAATACCTGTGGCGGATTCACTTCGATGTTGGGCAAAACTAATACAATGTTGTACAGTTTAAAAATAAAATAAAATTAAAAAAAAAAAGAATCAGAGTTTGATTCCCTGTGCACCTGTCTTTATTGCCCACAGCCTACCCGTTAATCCACACTGATTTTCTTACCCAGCCTGGCATTCAAGTTGAAGAGGAGAGGATGTTTGATGACCTCATGGTCTTCAATATCCATGAAATCTCAGCCTCGGCTTTTCAAGGAAGGGAAGGGCAGGGAAGCATGTACCCAATTTGCACAAGCTACCCCATCGCCTTCCAAACCTTTGAAATAGGTCTTTGTGAAAGCTACTACTATCCACTTAGTCAGGGAAAGTTTGCAAGGCCTGGACTTCTAGAGACTTCCCTGCTTATCTCTAGAAATAAGAAGCCCAAGGAAAGTTCTTCCTCTCCCTTCAACAGCCTATGAAAAGAATAGAGTCTTCTTTGCCATGAAAAGAGAATACAGCCCATAACCATGAACCCATTTATCTACCTAAGAAGAGATGATGACAGTCATGGTGATGATTGTGATGAAAGTGATGATGAGGAGGAGGAAGAAGAGGAGGAGGAGGGAGCACACCTCTATGGACCAGGTAATATGCCAGGCACTTGACATAGTAGATTTCTAAAACTTTTGACAACCTTGAGAAAGAAATATGATTGCTTTCATTTTAAATGTCAGAAAACTGAGTCTCTGAGGGGTTCACACTAAAAAGCAAGTAAAAGTCAATACTGGGATTATTTCAGGAGAGGGGTCATTCTCTTCTCTCCACAATTTCTCCCATAACCATTTGCTACATGAATGCTCAATTACTTTGGATGCGTGACTGTCTCATGACAATGGAAGCTCATGTCATCTTTCACATGTGAGAATAATTCTAGCAACCATTCCAGCAATTGAAGGAATGCGAGGTGCTGTCGGAGGATTCAGTTATTTATGGCCCAAGGATTCTGGGTCACACTTCTCACTCCAGGAGACGTACCTTTTTGCGCCCCTTCCTCCAGAGAACATGAAAATTGTGATGGCAGTGATTCAGTCACAATTAATAAACTTAACACAGGAGGAAAATGTCAGTCAAGCGTGTCCTCTTCACATTACATTCCTGTCTTCGTTACCTTGGCCCAGTCCATCCATCTTCTATTCTCGAGGGGGATGAGGGGACAGCCATGTAGGGGAGAGGGCTGTTTGGCTGATTGATGTGGGGTTTTTGTGCAGAAGGCAACCAAGGTTTTTGAGTGGAATTATTGAAGTCTGCCTGCTTCACTGATGAAGGATCTGAATGAAAACTGCCTTTAAAGAGTTCTGAAAAGGGAGATCAAAGCCAGTCCAAAAAAAAGAGAACACTTTATTTATAGTTTCCACATTAATTCAAAACAATCTGATGAGCAGTTTTGCCCATGCACACACTTTCCACACAAACAAATGCCTCTCAGGTTGCTTTTCTTCTAATATAATCAGTGCCCAAGGTGAGAAACTTTCTGTGCTTCACTCGGCAAAGCCTGTCCAAATTTACAATTAAATGGAACTGACATAGCTGATAATACTGGAGCTTGTTTCCTTTTCAGCTGGGGCCTTTCTTTTGGAACCTTGGTTATTATGTTGGCCGTGTTCCAAACTGATGGAACTCACTGTACCATTGTCCTCGCAGGCACTGGGACACTGAGTGCAGTTAGAGCGGTGGGTCTCCAGCTGGGGAGGTTTTGTCCTCTGGGGAGACATTTGGCAATGTTTGGAGACATGTTTGATCATCCCCACTGGTGGTGGGAGAGTTGTTACTGCTAACTCTAGTGGGTAGAGGTCAGGGATGCTATTAAACATCCCAAGTGCATAGGATAGCTCTCCCTTCCCTGCCTAATATCTGGCCCCAATGTCAATAACACTAAGCTTAAGAAACCTGGAGATAGAGGACAGCTGGCTGGTAGGGGAGATTGGAGAGGCTCTCATTCCTGAAGTTGTAGGAGTGATCTCCTCAGTGGACTTTGCTGGTCAAAATTCTCCATGGGAAGGATGTACAATAAGCCCAAGAGGGAAACCAGAATGTCAGACAGAAACAAAAGAGCTATAAACAGATATTTGCTTTAAGATTATGGAACCACATTGGCAGAACCATGGAGATACATGAAGGAAAGGAAGCTGAGTAGGTCTGAAGCAGTGTCTGCCAGTAGGTCTTGCTGTCTGTCTCTCAGTGTTATTGTTCCTGCAAGGTAGAATATGAAAACATGGCCTCTTTTGGAGGGCTAGTAATGAGACAGATGCTTTTGGAATATTTCCACTATTTTTTTCTTAAGTATCAGGATGTCTTAAATAGGGGTCTGAAAGAAGTGACCTACTGATGAATTAAACATGTTGTAGGTTAGTCTTTCATTCTGTCAACATGACATTTAGGAAAGAAAGAATGAATAAATGAAAGAAAGAAGGAAAGAGGGAGGGAGTGAAGAAGAAAAGGAGGACGGAAGGAAGGCAAGCAGGCAGAAAGAAAGAAAGAACAAGAAGAACAAAAGGAAGAAAGAAAGAAAAAGCAGGAAGGAGAACAGAAAGAGGGAATGGGGGAGAGAAGGAGGAAAAGAGGGGGAGATTGTCTGAAAGATTATAGGCATGGCACAACCCCAGCATTCTCTGTCTCTATCATCACACCTGGCCTCAGTCACACATTTATGTTACTAGCCTGATCCCATAAACATTTCAATTTTTTACTCTTCTGGTCTCAGATTTCATCATTACCTCCCAGATGTTTAGCATTAGAAAAATTCCTCAAACCATACTATGACTTGGTCTGTCCACAAAGCTGGTCTTGATTTCCTCTACTACACAAAGAGAAACCTTAGCATTTAGATCACTTTTCATGAGAGGTGTGGGAAGCCAGCCAATTCCTTTATGTCACTTTAAATAAAGGATCGTGAAATGAATATTAGATGAATAACCACAAGCATCATCTAACCCAGTGGTAATTTCCTATTAGAATTACCTGGGAGCTTTTGTAAAACACCCTTCCTCCAATCCTACCTCCACGATTGAGGTAGGATTTAATTGATTTAATTGGGCAGGAGCAAGCCTGGGCACGTGTATTTTTTGAAAGTTCCCAGATGCAGCCAAGGCTGAAAACCTTGATTTAGTTTGTCTTCCTCATTCTCAGAATAGGAAAGTAAAGGTCAGAGAGGCATAAAGTTTGCCCATAACCTGTCTGCTAAATGCATGTGTTTCTACTTCTTTTGCATTCTCTTGTCCAACCAGGGCTAAGTATGCAACAGAAAAGATAAGAGGGAAACCCAAGCAGTGTGTGCTAGGAGTTTTTCCAGCTCTTGCTAGCAGAAAGACCAGTTGATTGGCAGCTTTTGGAGGGAGCCAGCCTCTCCTGAATTTCGCAGTTGAGCAGAGGACTGTGGGTGTTCTGGTTCTCAGAAATACCCCATAGCCATGGTGGGTGGCTTGCTATGTTGTCTTAGCTTGAGAAACACCTTCTTCTGCTTGCTTTGTTTGAGTCCAATATTTTCTTTGCTTAGAATTTCAGCCATATCAGCATTATCTAAGGCACAGATGGGGATTTGCTTGGAAGGATATAAAGATGTTTGTTCTTCTTTGAAAAAATTAAAAAAATTCAATTGGTCATTATAGTGATGTTTATAGGAAAGGAAACACCAGTCAAATTTCTGTTAAGCAAAACAAAAGCCTGGAGTGTGTGATGGGGGATATAGTGACCAGTGTGTGTAAGAGGGACCAATGCCTGGTGGTGGCTTGACTCAGTTGTGCAAAACAGTAAAGGCATCACACCTCCTGGGTCCAAATTCTAGCTTCACCAACTATACATTTTGCAGATAGGCAAGTGCTCAAGCCCACACACAGAGTTAAGGCCATGAAAACACAGTCTCTCAAAATCCCACCTCTTCCAAATATTTTAAATACACCAGGCACTTTCTGTATCTATTCTCATTTACTCCCGTAGTGCCCCTGTGTGGGGTGATATTCAAGTCCACAGTTTATGAAAGCATCAACTGAAGATCAGCATGATGAGGAATCCTCTTCCAAAAATCACATGGGGAGGAATTAGCAGAGCTAGAATTCAAAGCCCGGAGAAAGCAATGGCACCCCACTCCAGTACTCTTGCCTGGAAAATCCGATGGAGGGAGGAGCCTGGTAGGCTGCAGTCCCTGGGGTCGCTAAGAGTCGGACACGACCGAGCGACTTCACTTTCACTTTTCACTTTCATGCATTGGAGAAGGAAATGGCATCCCACTCCAGTGTTCTTGCCTGGAGAATCCTAGGGTGGAGGAGCCTGGTGGACTGCCATCTATGGGGTCTCACAGAGTCGGACATGACTGAAGTGACTTAGCAGCAGTAGCAGCAGTGGAATTCAAAGCCAGTACTCTTTAAACTAGAGATGAACATATGTACTTGTATGCTTCATGGGTTTTTATTGAAAGCTTGCTTGTGCTTGGAAAGTAGATTTTAGTTCTTTGGAATGAGCTAGACTTGATAACATTAATCAAGAAATTGATGTATTGAGTATTCATTGGAAGGACTGATGCCGAAGCTGAAGCTCCAATACTCTGGCCACCTAATACAAAGAACTGACTCATTGGAAAAAACCCTGATGCTGGGAAAGATTGAGGGCAAGAGGAGAAGCAGGGGACAGAGGATGAGATAGTTAGATGGCATCATTGGTTCAATGGACATGAGTTTGAACAAACTCTGGGAGATGGTGAAGGACAGGGAAGCCTGATGCGCTGCAGTCCATGGGGCCACAAAGAGTCAGATATGACTTAGCGACTGAACAACAAAAATTTTCATATTGTCCTCAGATGCACTTTCCGGATGTTCATTCCCATCTTTGACTTCATTTCAGACGGATCACAAGGCTTTTCTCACCTCCTTCCAGTTACTTTCAATTATTATGAGTCTCATTTTCAGATATTATAAATAACAGCAGTTAATCTCTAATTCAGTTCAGTGCTTTGCCCCTCCCCTTTCCTTCCAAACCCTTTGATCCTTTTCCTCCCCACGCCTGCTCAGGTCAGACTCACATTTTTATAATCTGTAAAGTGAAAGAGGTATTTTCTGGGTCCTGCTTGCTTGCTTCCCCCTCCCCTTCATTGGGTCTTTCTTCCCTCCTCCTCTACTCCCCCTGCTACTTCTACTTTCCCCAGGATCAGCTCAAAGAGAAAACTGAGAAATTAAAATCTAAAAATGGTTTCACACGACTGATGCTATCAGACCCGACACCTGTGCCCTCTCTCGGCAGACACCCAAATCTGGTATTGCCTCTCTTGTGGGATATGGCAGGTTCTTTTGAGGCACGCTTACATTTGGTGAATCATCAGGAAGATGCACAGGACTCAGCAGATAGTGGTACACACAGCTGTAATTTATTATGACTAAAGGATACAGAGCAAGATCAGAGGAAGTAAAAGACACGTGGGGCAAAGTCAGGGAAACCAGGCACAAGCTTCTGAAGACCCTTCTCAGTGGAGTCACAGAGGACACACTCAATTCTCCAGCAAGGGGCTGTGACATGTATGAAGTGTTGCCAACTAGGGAAGTTCACTGGGGGCCACACATCCAGAGCTTTTATAGAAAGGGCTGGTTGGTAGGCAGCCTCTGCCTGGCACATGCCAAAATTCTAGATGGCTAGAAGGAAAGCAGGTGTTCAGTGTAAACCACATGGCTTTGCACAATTTAGGCAGAGGGAGCCAGAACTATTATCAGTTCTGGGAAGAGTGGGAACACTCTGAGTTCCCAGACACACTCAAGGCCAGTCAAGGCCAACCTTGTAAGCAGGTCTTTCATAGGAGAGCAGTCAGGTCTGCTGTGTTAATCTATTTTGCACACACACACACACACCTCAGTTCAAGGGGCCCTCATCCTGCACCATTCACCAGTCTTCTCTCACTAGCATGTTGAATCCCAACTCTCAGTGCAAGGCCAGCCAGCTGCATAATTCTAGCCTCCTCCTCCTGGGAAGTCTTGGCCCAGGCAGATTTTCTCCGAACCCGTGGGGACAGTGAATGCCTTTGTCTATGAGCTCTGAAGTTCCAGGCCTCTCCTGCTGCAGCTTCTAGCTTTGCTGACAGTTCCAGGCAGCCTTCTGCCAGAGTTAAGAGCCTAACAACTTATTTTGTTCCACCAAACTTTAAGACATACCTGTACATCTTCTTAAGAATTTTCTCCCTATTGTGGATCCCTGTTAACCCTGGAGGTCATTGAAGCTCATTTTCTTGGGCAGCGAAGACTTTTCCCTCTATCCTCAACAATGTTCTGCGAAGAAATCGCTACTGGACAAATTTTCAGGTTGCTCTTATGTAAAGAGTGGAGGTGGGTGATGAGCTAAAGGGTTCAGGAAGGGACTTGGCCACTACTTAGTTTTTTTGTTGATATTTCCAGTGCTTCTTTTAAGAATTTTCAAGTACTTGCTATTTTATTGTTTAGAGCTTTAGCTTTTGCCAAAATTCTGAGAAATAGGAAAAGTCCCAATTGGCATTGTATTACTTGATTTCTGTTTCCATAGCTTTCATCCTGTTCCCATGGCCACTGCTCTGGTCCAGGCTTAATGACCTCCCGGTTTGCCTGGGCATTTGTGGCTTTTCTGTTCCTCTCACTTACATTCTCTGTTCCATGCAGTGTTCAAAGTTATCTTTCTAATATGCTTTGGTTTTGTCATTCACCTGTTTAATCTCTGATGGCTGTCTTGAGGCTGTGGAAATGTTCACACTCCTCA
The DNA here is from genome assembly GCF_027580195.1 of Bos mutus. NCBI lineage: Eukaryota > Metazoa > Chordata > Mammalia > Artiodactyla > Bovidae > Bos > Bos mutus. The sequence goes on along the minus strand of NC_091630.1, from coordinate 68,068,285 downwards.
GTATGGCTCACAAAAACCCTCAGAGCCTAACTTACCTGCCTTTCCAGTTCCATGTCTGGCCATTTCTGGTTTGCCTCCAAAATTCTTGTTTCCTTTTGTTGGCCTCTTTCTTTTTCTAGACCTGTGTTCCTGCTGTTTCTTCTGCTCATCTATGTGGGGAACTTCTACTCACTCCTAAATGGCCCCAGGTGGAATGACCTGGTTCCCTTGCTGTGCCCCATAACACTCTGTGCAACCTAGGTCTACCCATTAATACTATGTCAATTTGGGCAAAAATACTTAACTTGTTTGTGCCTCAGCTTTATCATCTGTAAAATGGGGGTGACAATATTACCTACCTCGTGGGGGCATTAGGAGGACTACACTAAATAAGTAAATATTATAAACCTCATGGGGGCATTAGGAGGACTACACTAAATAAGTAAATATTATAAAACATTGAAAACTATGCCTGGCATAGCTCACACTCTACAGTATTTGTTACATAAATGAATGCCTGAAATTTTACATGTTTTAAGATCCATGTGACCCTTCAAGACAATGAACTGTAAGGGCAAGGAGTCTTCCCTATCTGTTTTTGCCTGCCCAGTGATAAGCATCTATAGAAGGTGGTCAGTAAAGACCTGGGAAGAAATAGTATGGATTAAATGACATGGTGAATGAGATTTTCCTTAAAATAGCACAAGAGGGAAAGGAATGAGTATGAGTAGAGATAGAAAAAGGTTGGATAATTGTTGAAAGTGGTTATGAATACATGGGAATTCATTGGGCTATTCTATTTTTATACACATTAGAAATTTTCCACAATACAGAGTTAATTAGGAAAAAGGAACATTTAAAAATCTATTCAATTAATGAATTAATGTTCTCCATTTTTTTTTTTTATTCTTCTCTTTCTGTACTTCCTTCTTAGTATTTAGCTTCAAGCTCTGATTTTGGGGGGAAAGAGTACAGTAGGAAGATGGGATAGCTAGGAATCTTTGCTTTCCTGGGTATGGAATGTTCATTTTCCCCTTCTGTTTTGGAACTAGAAATTGCACTGCTACGTACGTCTGGAAATGTTCTTTCTCTATACAACAGGTTGCTCTCTTACTTGAAATGAGATAGTCATTTATGAAAGCTTTGTCAGGAATTTGTGGGTTTTTCTTGCTTTCATACTTGGTCAGAGTCACCCAGTCATCTTGGAGCATCCCAGTTTGACAACTGATAAAGTCATTTCAAAAGCCTCACATTTTCTGATTTGCATTTTCTGCTGTCTGCTAAGGTCATGGCCTCTGGAAGGGGCTGTTCTGTCAGACCACAATCTGTCCCCAGTGTTGGCAGCCGGCTGATAGCTATGTCTGGCTGCAGGAGACCCCAGGTACGTACCGCTGTCCATCAAGCACGGGAAAGGACCACCTCAACTGTCGAAATGGAGCCGGGTGTTGTCAAAATTCTTTGTAGCCATGTCAGTAGGGGGCTTTCTTCTGCTCTCCCGGAGGATAGCAATGAACGACTGTACACCTAGAAGGGCTGTTTAACAGAGAAGGAAGCGAATTCATTGAGTGACTGCTAAGTGTCTGGAACTGTTGTAAATGCTCAGCATACATCTCTTTATTTCATCCTCACAACTGTCAGGCATATTTAAATTCTAAATTGTAGATTAGGACTGAAGTTCAGAGAGGTTAATTATTAACTTCACTGTCTTGTGAGTAACGAATTTGGGATTAGAACCCCCAGTCTGGTTTCAATGGTTGAGTCCTTTCCATGGTGGTTTCCACTGCTTTCTGCAGGTTTCTGTACCCAAAGGGAGCACAGGGGCTCTCTCCGGCACCGTGGGAGAGGGGAGGGGTGCATCTGAGTGGCAGCTCTGTGAGTCCCGAGGGTGACACCAACAGAAGGAAATTGCTGGTGCCGTGAAACACTTTTATTCACCTATTCACTTCCTTAAGCTCTATTTTGGACTTCTGCTTCTTTTGTGCAGAAATAGCTCCATTTTTCCTTATCTTTTAATGCTCAGTATGCCGGGTCAGTATTTCTGTCTCCCATTTTTCTGCATAAATGTCACTACCTGTCCCCAGGTGTTTGTTTAGGGCAGTTTTGCAGCTAATGGAGGCTTCTGTCCTTGTTTGAATGACTTCTTTTGCTTTGCTTTTAATCAGAGTGCTGAGTTAATTCTTCTCTCTGCCTCTCTCTCATCTTCTGTGTCTTTGATGTTTATGTTTCCACCCAGATGTTTTTGCTAACAAAAGAAAAAATATTAGAGATAAAGAAGGTAGCGAGCATGATTAGACTTTCTTAATCTGGAACTCAGGAAAAAACCTGTGGCATTTCACGGTGACCGGACTTACAGCTTATTGTATGCTAGGACAAGCTGCAACCCAGTTCCCCAGAGGGTGTGGTGGGTGGGTGGAGTTTCCTGAGAGAAGAGAGCCCCAGGGGATTCACCCTGATGGCATACCTGGGGTGGGATTGCAGAGCAACCTCTCTGTACCACAACCTAGATTCTGCTTTGCAATCTTGATGTTTGCTCTACTGTATAAGCTTCATGTGGTGAATGCAGCCCATGCCCTCCCAATTCTGTCATCTGAAGGTATCAGGGTTTCCTGAGCCAATCCAGACTTAGCACACTGGTCACCAGTTGGGTAGGACTCCCCTCTCCACAGTAAGAGGGAGTTTAGAAGACTTGCTGACCAGAGCCTGCTAGGACCCACCCCTCCCTAGACTCTCTGCTTCCCAAGACTTGCCCCTGGCCCCTCCCCACCAACTCCTCCTCCTTCTGGTCCTCCCTGGCAAGCTGCACACCAGACAGTTAGCTGTTCTCCTCTGCAGGACATCTGCTTTCTTACAGAGGAAAAATATATAGTTTTGTCTTCCCAAAACCAACTCTGCCTAAATCAGAATGAACTCATGCATGTCCTCTCATTTTGCTAATAGAAAGCTGAACCTTTTAGAAAGATGGGCTTCATCACAATAGTCCTTACACCGCTTACCAACTGGGCCTTGGCTTCTAGTTCTTGGATGGAACAGAACCTTCACTGAAATAGGAAGTAAACACAAGGCAGGTAGGGTCAGGGCATCTTTAAGGCTGTGATATCATTGTTGTTGGTTCTTTGTGGACTCCTATTGAGGCCTGCTTCCCTGCGAAGAGCTTTGTCTTGTTTACCTCCAGCAGGCTGCTTTTTCAATCAAACAATAGGCATCCTATTGCCCAGTTACCAGAGGCAGTCACTGTTTACTTGCCTTCCGGAAGACAGATGCAGGGAAAATGGCTCTTATGTTCCCGCAGCAAAGACTGAGGCTTTGTTTACTGAGATAATGAGCTGCTCTCAGGCAGGGGATGAGTCATTTATTTATCTGTATCTCTCCTTTGCATCTAGAATTCTACCAGGACTTAATAAATGCTCAATAAATGTCTTTTGAAGGGAGAAATGCATAAATATCTGGTGCTTCCAATACCATTAGTGTTAATAAAAACTGTTGTGGGACATCCTGTGAAGATGAACTAAAAGAACCTAGTAGTGTTGTTATTTGTTCCCATTTTATTTAGGAGTACCTGCAAGAGGTTCAGTAACCTGTTCAAGAGCTCAAAGATTGTAAAGGGCAGAATCAGGATTTAAACTCAAGTCTGTCTGTTTCCACAAGTCCCTGAGTTTGGTGCATGTCACTGACAAGTGCCAGGGCATTGACTTCACGCAAATAGCTACGGAAACACAAAGGGAGTCCCTGCCTACTCCGCCCCGTGGAATTAGAATTAGAATCTTTCTTTTCACAAACAAAACACTAAGTGATTTGTGATTTGAATGTTGAGATTTGTTCTACAATGTGGAGAAGGGCAGGTGAGCGTTCAAGTTGGACCCTACACACACAAAGGCAGAGAGCAGCCAGGAGGAAGGTGGGCTGGATGGCTGGGGGGTGGGGAGATGTTCCCAGCGGAGCAAAGAAGAGGATGGAGGGCAGTTAGCTGGAGCCAGAGTGTAGGTGAGGCAAGATTCTGTCCGACTAGGACAGCTTCCAGAGAATTCCATAATCAACTGGACAGTTGAAACATAAATTTGTCTTCTCAGAATTCAGCAGTGGAAAAAATCTTCCTGGGAGAAGTTTTACTGGAAGGGTGACCTCTCTGCTTTTCCACTAGCATGGTGGAACTTCCAGCAGAGCACATTCTAGAAGAAAATATTGGTTCAGTTGCCTTAAGGAACTTAAAATAATGCAACAAGTTGAACCCTTAAGTCTTTGGGTTTCCTCCTTGTAAACATTCTGCCTGTTGATGCCCTCACTGTTAATTGCAACTGAATAATTTGTGTAAGTTAATGGCCCCTTTCTTATCTCTGCAGATTGAGGGAACACCACAAAGGAACCCTTAGAATGTGAAGTCATAAATGACATTTCTAGCCACAGATTCATATTTATGGCATGCTGATCAACAGTGAGGCAGTGGCTTGGCTACAGGTACTGTCCCACATGCCTATTTCCTTGTTATCTAAGTAGATCTGTATCGCTGTTTGAGATTATCAAACTCTGCTGACAACTTCCAACCAACGCTAGAGTGAGAGGCAGAGTCCCTTGCTGTAAAATAGAGCTGTAAGCTCTATGATGATGATATTTGTTGATGATATGTATCCATAATGTATTAAGGTGATCTAGAAATCCTCTAAGCCTCTAAGCCTAGCCCTCATTTTACAGAAGAGAAAAACACGTCACCTCTCTGGTGACGTGACATACCCAAAGTCACACAGGAGCCACCCTGTCCAATACAGTAGCCACAGGTGACTAGGACGCTTGAAATGAGACCAGTCTCATAGGAGTGTGTTATTGGCATGAAAGGCATGGGGGATTTCATTGACATAGTATGAATATAAAATAGTTGATATTTTTATATCAGTTGCTTGTTGGAAAGATAATATTCTGGATATATTAGGTTAAATAAGGTGTATTCTTAAAAATATATCACTTTTCTTTACTTTTTTCATGTGGCTATTAGAAAATGCAAAATTGATGCTATGTGACTTAAATTACGTTTTTATTGGACAGAGCACTTCTAAAGCTTGAATGGAACACAGGTCTCCTAACTTTGATGTAATTTAGTGTGGGATGGAGGGTACTGGCTGAATCAGGGGAAGCCAGAGCTGAGAGATAGGTTAGGAGGCCACTACAGCAAGCGCACCAGGGCAGGGGCTCTGGGTGCTCACTGTTAGTCATCGGAACAGGTTCCGACCACACCGCCAGTCGTCCCCCTCATTCCTCCCCTCTCTCCCCTGCTCCTTTTCTAATTATCCAGAACCCTGAAGCTTGCGTTCTCCTTTTGTGTCACTCCAGGTGTGCAAGATTCTACCAGCTTCCCATCTGCTTCAATTTACAGCTGCTCTCTCACGCCCTCTCTGTGGTTCTTCAACTTTAAACAACTTTTCATTTCTCTTCCCTATAACACTTTTACTTAGAAATCATTTCAAAACAGCACTGTACTTTGAAAAGAGGTAGAATGAGCACTTAGGAAAGGAATGAGAACTTCTTTTCACTCCCTTCCTCACATTATCTTAACCCCAGCTGCTGAAATCTGGTTTCCAAAAAACACAGAGGAGTTGGTGGAAGGAATGATCAGGCTGCTTATGGAAAACAGCTTTGAGTATTTGTATTGAGTACTAGGCAGTCTGTTCCCCTGCTGGCTCCAGATCCTTTCTGTGGAAGAGTTCTAAGCTCAACTTCTACAAACAAGACACAGGAACTCTTCCTTCATTGACTCTGTAAGGGTTTAACAAGCATCTACAGTTTCCCAGGCACCGTGCTGGGCTCTGGAGCTACAGTGGGGCTTATGGCAAACACAGCCTTATAGCAAATAGAGGAGAAGGATACAAATCAATGGGCTGGGATGGCTGATAGCTGTCAGTTTCTGCAGACTCTGGTGGGCTCAGCATGAGCTGGCAGCTCACCTCCTTGACCAGGATGAAGTTGCTGATAGAAATGTGGCCCTGACAAAACCTGGAGTCCTGTTTCAGTCTGGACACTATTTCTGAGTTCATTCAGAATTTTGAAGGCTGTATTTAGATTTGGTTCCCTCTACCCCATCCTTTCTAGTATTTTAGTCCGTGCCTAGCCTCCTGGACTAAGGTCACCTCTTCTGGACTCAGTGCTGAAAAAGCACAGACTTCTCACTCCCTTATTTCACCAGTGCCCCCATCTGCTCTTCTGCAGGCTGCTCTGTATTCTGGCACTCCTACACCTCTGCACCATGGGATCTCAGGACTGGGTTCAGCCTGATCCTGAGGGACATGACTTAGTGACTAAATCACTACCACCCAATGATCATATTGTTTCGTTCATAAGTACTTTAATGTTTTTCTCAGAAAGTTAAGAATTCTTCTTGAGAACAAAATGCCACAATATTATCATACATAGAATAAAATTAGCAGTAGTTTCTGAATTTTAAAAAAGTCAAGCTGATGCTCACATATTACTATCATCTTAATTTTTCATACTCTGAATTAGGACTGAAATAAAATGTATAAATTGCAATGCAGTGGTTTATATTTCTCTTAAGTAGCTTCAGTTTATAGATTCCTCATTCTGCTTGCTTGCTTGTTCTTTCTCTTTCATGATCTTGATCTCTCCTTATACTCACAATTTATTTATTTCTTAAAGAAACCAGATCATCAGTCTCTACAGTTCCTCACAGTTTGGATTTTTCTGTTGTTAACACGCTCTTCCGTCTCTCATGTTTCCTTTACACTGGTGATTGGTTTTAGAGCTGTATTCCATATTTAATTTGATTTTTGGCAAGAATCCCTCATAGGTGGTATTTTGTACTTCCATCAGCAAACTGTCTGAGATGTCAGACAGCAGTGATCATTGTTTCCTAGATGACCCATCATCCATCCTTGCATCTATTAATAGCATCATGAGTTGCAATATGGCAACATTCTATTTCTATCACTCCTTCATTTATCAGCTAAAATGCTTCTATAAAGAAACGTTTCCTTAGTTATTCTTTGGTTCCCCTAAGACAAGTTCTTACAGGAAATGAAGAATAAATGTTTTACCTTTTTCCTTTATTATTTTTCAGTTTTAAAAATAAATGAGATGATTTTGTAACATTCTCCAAAGGAAAACAAGACAATTGTATGGTTCTTTTAATAACTTTATAAATTCAAGGATAAAACCATGATTGAAACGTTTCAATCTGTTGTGATTATTCTTGATGCCCAAATTATCCCAATTTAGTCCATCCAGTAGGAGTCTCTTAATTTGACTCCTGAACTCTTAAGACCCTTCAGTACAACCTTAGTAGACAGTACAGCTTCTGTCATAGCATCACATCATCCTATCACTTCACCTATAAATATTTCAGAGATTCCCTGAGTTCTTTTAAAAGTGGAAGACCACAATCTGGATATGAAGGATGCTCATTGCTACTGATAGGGTTGGCTATTATTTCTAAGCCTTTTCAGTGGATAGAGGCAGGAGATAAAGGTAAACTGTCAGGAGTTCATATACTGGATACTTATAAATCAGATGAGGGCTACATAGTTTTTACTCAATATCTTTGATTATACAGTTGTATTTCTTTTCTCTTACGTCAAGCATTGTATTTATCAGTGACACCAATATAACTATTCATTTCTTTATCAAATAGTTCCCACACAACAGATTCAGAACAATAGGAACACTACCATAAACCATGATTATTAAAATCAATTTCACATTTTTTACAGTTCATTTTGTCCTTAGGGTACATATGCTGAAGATGTTTAGTAAATTACTGTGTTGTAAAATCATTTGAAATATTTTCTCTCCTGTGGTTATGGCACTAACTCAGTATACTATTGAAGTCAATTGTTTTACTTTTGACAGATATAGATTGCTTATAATTTATTTTTAAAATCATGCAAAATATTAATATGTTCCAAAGTTATACCATTAATTAAACTATATACACAGAAGTTTAGCTACTCTTTGTTTCCATCTCCTATGTCTTCCTTCCCCATGGAGAACTATTTCTTTATAATTTTTATGTTTTATCCTTTCATTTATTCTACATATAAGAAAATATGTAGATGCATTCCCTCCTCCTTTATGAGCTAAAAGATAGTATGCTGAACTGAACTGAGGTAAACTTTTGGGGAGAAGACTCTCCTTATTGTTGGGGAAAATATCATTTTCAGTCACATATTAAAAAAGTAAACAAAATTAAGTTTGTTACTTAGATCTCCTAAGCAGTGTCCTGGGTTTTTTACATGCTCTTCTTCATTTAATTAAAAAGAAAATCTACGAGGAATATGTTATCAACATTCCCATTTTATAGATGAGGAAACTGAGGTCCAGAGGCATCAATGAAGTTACTAGTGAGTGAAAGAGATCCCTTTTTTTGAGAGCATATATATCTACACTCAGTAAATTTTGCAGAAAGTGCACTATCTAAAATGTTGTGGGAGGAAAATCAATTTCAGTTATCTCTATTAAAGAGAAAAACCAAAATTAAGGATGTTGCTTAGACTACTACGCAATGTCCTTGGTATTTCACACGGTCTGCTTCATTTAATGGAAAACAAAATCTACGAGGAAATTGTCAATATTCCCATTTATACTTCAGGAAACTGAGCCATTAACGAAATTGCTAGTAAGTGAAAGAGATGCTTTTCCTAACTGTATTTATCTAAACTTAGTAAACTTTGTGGGAAAGGGCATCGTCTATCTAGAATGTTTCATGAAAAAACTTGATTTCAATTCTATTTTTTAAAAAATGAAGTACGTTACTTAATGCTACTCAGCATGTCCTCAGTGTTTTACATGCTCTGCTTCATTTAATTCCAAATAAAATGTGCGAGGAAGGTGTTATCAACATTCCCATTTTATAGATGAGGAAACTCAGACACAGAGACATTACTGTCATTACTAGTGAGGGAAATACATGCTTTTTGTTGAGCGTATTTATCTATTTAGTAAACTTTGTGGGAAAGGGCATTGTCTGGCTAAATTGTTGGGAAAAAACCCAATTTCAATTGTCTCTATTAAAAAAAAAATTAAGTGAGTTGCTTAGATCTTCAAAGCAATGTCCTGGTTGTTTTGCACACTCTTCTTCATTTAATCAAAAAGAAAATCTACCAGTAAGGTGTTATCAACATTCCCATTTTATAGATGAGGAAACAGAGGCCCAGAGGCTTTTAAGAAAGTAATTAGTAGGTGAAAGATGATGTATTGGTGAGCCTATTTATCTATACTTAATAAACTTTGTTGATAAGTGCACTGTCTATTAGATTTTGGGGGGGGAAATCAATTTCAATGCTATTAAAAATTTAAGAATGTTACTTAACTCTACTAAGCATGTCCTGGTATTTTACATGCTCTATTTTGTTTAATTAAAAACAAAAATCAGTAAGGTAAAAGAAAATCTGCATGGTGTGGGGTAAAAATAAAGATTTTAACACTCTTAGAAAAAAACAATATTATGTATGTGAGATCTCCTAACCAATGGTGGGTGTTTTACATTTTAAGCTTCATGTAATTAAAAAGAAAATCTACGAGGAAGGTGTTATCAATATTCCCATTTTACAGATGAGGAAACTGAGGCACAGAGGCAGTTATGAAGTTACAAGAAGTGAAACGGGTGATTTCTTTGAGAGTGTATTTATCTACACTCAATAAACTTTGTGGAAAAGGGCATTGTCTATTTAGATTGTTGGAGGAAAAAACTCAATTCCACCTCTCTCTTATAAAAAGAAGAAATTGAGTATTTTACTTACATCTACTAAGTAACATCCTGGATGTGTCATATGCTCTGTTTCATTTAATTAAATCAAAGAGGAAGGTATTATCAATACTCCCATTTTATAGATGAGTAAACTGAGGCACAGAGGCATTAATGAAGTTACTAACAAGTGAAAGAGATGCTGTATAGTCAGCATATTTATGGACAAACTAAAACTTGCATAAATGGCAGTGTCTCTAGATTGTTGGTGGAAAAAGCTCAATGTCAACTCCATCTATTAGAAACAAAAGAAAATTAAAGATGATACTTAGATCTACCAAGCAAAGTCCATCTTGTTTTACATGCTTGCCTGCATTTAATTAAAAAGAAAAACTAGAGAAGGTATAATCAACGTTCCCATTTTATAGATGAGGAAACTGAGGCCCAGAGGTATTAATGAAATTACTAGAAAGTGAAAGAGATGCTTTCTGGTGAGTGTATGGATCTATACTTAGTAAACTTTGTGGGAAAGTGCATTGTCAGTCCAGATTATTGGGGGGAAAACTCGATTTCAACTCTTTCTTCTAAAAAAAAAAACAAAACAAAATTAAGTATGTTACTTACATTTCTAAGCATGTCCTTGTTGTTTTATAGAATCTCCTTCATTTAATTTAAAAAAATCTACGAAGAAGGTGTTTTCAACATTCCCATTTTATACATGAGGACACTGAAGCACAGAGGTATTAATGAAATTACTAGTAAGTAAGTGAAAGAGATGCTTTTTGGTGAGCATATTTATCTATAGTTAGTAAACTTTGTATGGATGTGAGAGTTGGACTGTGAAGAAAACTGAGCGCCGAAGAATTGATGCTTTTGAACTGTGGTGTTAGAGAAGACTCTTGAGAGTCCCTTGGACTGCAAGGAGATCCAACCAGTCCATTTTAAAGATCAGTCCTGGGTGTTCATTGGAAGGACTGATGCTGAAGCTGAAACTCCAATATTTTGGCCACCTCATGCGAAGAGTTGACTCATTGGAAAAGCCCCTGATGCTGGGAGGGATTGGGGGCAGGAGGAGAACGGGACTACAGAGGATGAGATGGCTGGATGGCATCACCCACTCGATGGACGTGAGTTTGAGTAAACTCCGGGAGTTGGTGATGGACAGGGAGGCCTGGTGTGCTGTGATTCATGGGGTCACAAAGAGCCGGACACGACTGAGCAACTGAACTGAACTGAACTGATACTACACATACTCTTATCCATTTTTTTTTTCTTTCATATATCACTTTTAAAATATTATATAAACAGAATCATACCTCATACAGCCTTATAAGGATTGGCTTGTCTTACCTAGCATATTTCTCTGGAGATTGATCCAGGTTGTTGTTCTTTATTATAGTATCTATGGTATGGATGTACCACCATTTGAAGGATATGTGGGTTGTTTCTAGGTTTTGACTATTACAAATAAAGCCCTAGTCTTAATTTCTCTGGGATAAATACCCACAGATGTTATTGTTGGGCTGTACATTAGTGTGTGTTTAGCTTTTAAAGAACCTTCCAAACTGTTTTCCAAAGTGGCTGTACCATTTTACACTCCATGAAGATTCTAACCCATCTGCATTTTCCTCTCCGCCTTTCAGGCTATTCATGTGTTTGTTTCATATATAATGTCCAGGTTTTCAGTTGTGTCACTTCCTTTGGCTCAGTGGTTTGTGGTGGGAATTCTGGATTGTTTTTTTCCTTATAGCTAAAATACCATATCTCTCTCATTGCTTTCAAGACTTCTGTTTTTCTTTTTTTTTTTTTTTTGGTCTTTAAAAAGTTTTCAGAAGTTTCAGTATAATGTATCTTGTGAATTTGGAGTTTTGGGTTGTTTTGCTTTTTTGATTTGGAGGTTGCTTAGCATTTTAATTTGTAGGCTTACATCTTAGGAAAAGTTTGGGAGGTTTCCAACCATTATTTCTTTGAGAACCTTTTCAGCCCCTTGGTGACACTGATAACAGAAATGCTAGGTCTTTTATTATAGTCACCCAAGTCTTTGAGACTCTGTTCCTTTTATTATTATTATTTTTTAATCTGTTTTCTCTTTGTAAGACTTGGTGATTTCCATTGCCCTATCTCCATGACTCTTCCGTATTCTCCTCCCCCCCCCATTTAGCTGTCGAGCTCACCCAGTTTGATTTTTGAATTTCAGCTACTGTATTTTTCATTTCTAAAATTTCCATTTGGTTCCTCTTTATATCTCTTATTTATTTGCTGAGACTAGATTTCTTTGTTGAAACTCTTTTTTTTTTTTGGCCACGCTGTGTGGCTTGAGGGAACATAGCTTCCCCAACACAGATTAAACCCAGGCCACCACAGTGAAAGTGCCAGATCACCAGGAAGTTCCTGAAACTCTATTTCATTTGTTTCACATTTGTTTGTAGTTCTCATTGAAGCATATCTGTGAAGCCTGAAGCCTTATTTAAAATCTTTGTCAGATTATTCCACTATTTCTGTCATCTCGGTGTTGCCATCGTTAATTATCTTTTTCATTCAGTGTGAGATCTTTGCAGTTCCTGAGATGATGTGTGGTTTGCAGTTGAAACCTGGAAAACTTTATGTTATGAGTCTCTAGACCTTATTTAAAGATTTTGTTTCAGCCAGTTTCCTCTAATATCATTCTAGCAAGGAAAAGGTTCAGGGGCTACCGTCTTGTTATTCTCAGGTCAGGTACAAGTCCAAGTTCTCCAATCAGCCTCTTTTGACACGCAAAAGGGAATGTAATGATTCATTTTATATGTTAATATGCGGTAGGCCACGGGATGCTCAGATTTAAAATTATTTATGGGTGTTTCCAGATAAAGATTAACATTTGAGTTCTTTGACTCAGCAGATCCCCCTCCCCAGTGTGGCTGAACATCATCCAATCTGCTGAGGATCATTCTTCCATTCCTTCTTTCCTTACTGCTACTCATAGAAAACATCCAAATTTGAGAAGCTTTTTCTTCCCTGTAAAAATGGTTAAATCCTCTGACTGGTCCACACAAATCTTTTTTCAAGAGTCGTTGAAATCCAACCTAGCTGTTTTCCAGATGGATAAGGAACTATGTCCTCCAAAGGCAGTACCTGTTATCTAATTTGCACAAAGGCATCTTTGGACCAGAATCCACCCTAATTATAGAAGCTTAGAGTTAAGGCAGAGTACTGGGAACAATGCATCAGCGTTGGACCCTGTGATGGAGGAAGGGAAGGGAAGAAGGGCACTGAGGCAGATAATTACCAGACAGAACCATTCTGAGGGAAGAATTAAGATGGCAATTTTGGTTTTTCAGTTCAGTTCAGTCACTCAGTCGTGTCTGACTCTTTGCGACCCCATGAATCACAGCACGCCAGGCCTCCCTGTCCATCACCAACTCCCGGAGTTCACCCAAACCCACGTCCATCGAGTCAGTGATGCCATCCAGCCATCTCATCCTCTGTCATCCCCTTCTCCTCCTGCCCCTAATCCCTCCCAGCATCGGGATCTTTTCCAATGAGTCAATTATTCGCATGAGGTGGCCAAAGTATTGGAGTTTCAGCTTTAGCATCAGTCCTTCCAAAGAACACCTGGGACTGATCTCCTTTAGAATGGACTGGTTGGATCTCCCTGCAGTCCAAGGGACTCTCAAGAGTCTTCTCCAACACCACAATTCAAAAGCATCAATTCTTTGGCACTCAGCTTTCTTTACAGTCCAACTCTCACATCCATATATGACCACTGGAAAAACCATAGCCTTGACTAGACGGACCTTTATTGGCAAAGTAATGTCTCTGCTTTTGAATATGCTATCTAGGTTGGTCATAACTTTCCTTCCCAGGAGTAAGTGTCTTTTAATTTCATGGCTGCAGTCACCATCTGCAGTGATTTTGGAGCCCCCCAAAATAAAGTCTGACACTGTTTCCACTGTTTCCCCATTACTAATTTTTTCACATAATGGTATATGGTGTAAATACCATCTGTTAATTGTTCTGGAGTTAGATGGGGGAGGACAGTACCTGGATACAATAAAGTACTGAGTCTTGCTAGGAACTGTACACTCAGCCCTCCATATCCATTGGTTCAGCATCAGTGGATTCAACTGACTGGAGATCAAAAATATTTTTTAAAAAAATGACAAAAATTTCCAAAAAGCAAAAGTTGAATTTACTGCAAAGGCAACTATTTGCAAAGCATTTATTTTGTATTAAGTATTATAAGTAGTTTATAGGTGATTTAAAGTATACAGAGGCTGTGCATAGGTTATATGCAAATACTACACCATTTTATATAAGGGACTTGAGCATCCTTGGATTTTGGTATCCATGGGGAGGATATGGCAGGCTGGTTCCGGAACCAATTCCCAGAGGATACTTAGGGACAACTGTACTTGAGCTAGGATGAGAGACATCCCACTTAGGCAAGGAGGGTGACAGTAACATCTAGAGACACAATTATCAGATATTGATTTTTTTTTCAGACCTGTTTCATTCAATAAAATGAATGTTCAAAAACTCAAGGCAATCTTTACATCTTGATCTAATTTTCTCTAGTAACATATTTTAAAGTTCTTGATAGCAAATGACGTTGATATCTCATAAAGGTTTATCAACCTCTTCATGCACAGGCAAAACACTTATTTGCGCCAGTACAAGTGAGTTATTGTATGCATTGGTAGAGTCTCCTAGAGGTCACATTTTATATAACACTGAATTTAAATAAAGATAGCCTCGAGTCTCTAGCTAAATTCCTGCTATTCTTTATTCCTTGAAGTTCCACATTAACTAATATTTGGCAGAATATAAAATTACAATTGGGTTTGAAAGAGAAATTTGTTTCTGAAAGCATGTTAGACGTGTCGCCTGCGTTATGCAAATTGGTACCAAGGCAAAATGGAGATTTAGTCTTACGAAAATCTCTTCTCTTTGAATTCTACCTTTATTTAAAATAAGGACAATTTGAACTCCCAAATGGAAAATTCCCACAAACCTACAGGGACTGACTTTTGTCCAGAGAAGCAATGTCTGTTTAGTTCTCCTGTTATGCTGAATGAGGGATGGGGGCTAAATCTTAAGCAAACTTGATATTTAGACTCAGTACAGGAACAAATGTTATTCTAGGTTTCTTCATCCTTGTCTTCAAATTATGACATTGCTGTAATCAACTCCAGGGTTGAGATATAAGATTAAAACTCTACTCAAAAACTAAATTGAGATACTAAATAAAAATCTTGGGTACAAAAGTTGGTCGGTGGACATAAGTCGGTCCCTTATCTGACATAATCTGTAGATTTGTGGGATGTTTCCATTTGGAAGTTCAAGTTGTCCTTATTTTAAATAAAGATGGGGGGAGGTTTAAAAGGCAAGGGGACATATGTACAGCTATGGATGATTCATGTTGACGTTTGACATAAAACAACAAAATTCTGTAAAACAATTTTCCTTCAATTAAAAAAAATAAATAAAGATAGAATTCAAAGAGAAGAGATTTTCATAACAACTAGGAATAATTAAGATAATGCTATTTATTTTTAAAAAGCATTTTGTAGCTGATGCGTATGGAATAAATATTGCTATGCAACCAGAAAAATATGGATTCAAATCTCAGCTCTGGGGCTTGCTGGCCAATACAGGGGCTGCACTTTGAAGTTTATTTATGCTTCAGCTTTATCCCAATGTTTCTTTGAAAACAAGGCTAAAAGAATTGTTTCGTGAACCTCTAGAACCACCTTATGCTGCCCCCATGTGTCTGAGGAAAGAGTGATTATATTCACCTCAATTTGCATGTTAAAATAATCTGGAGACATGAAAAGAGTAAAAGGCTCTGTTAGTTTGTTTGTTTGTTTTTTTCTATTAAGACAACTTCCAGGTAAGTCTATTTATGTAACCAGATTAGGGGAGGACAGAAGGACAGGGGGTTTTGATTGTGTAATTCACAATTGTGTTGTTTTGTCTAGAAAACTATCTGGCTGATAGTAGTGCTCAGTTACTCTTTATTGAATAGGTAAATTGAGTGAATGTGTACTTG
Source organism: Bos mutus (assembly GCF_027580195.1). Taxonomy (NCBI): domain Eukaryota; kingdom Metazoa; phylum Chordata; class Mammalia; order Artiodactyla; family Bovidae; genus Bos; species Bos mutus. The sequence goes on along the minus strand of NC_091630.1, from coordinate 68,052,596 downwards.
ACTTCATTTAAAAAGTGATGAAGCCAGTCCTTGAGTCAGATCCTGCTGCGATGTTTGTAGTTATGGAGCCCTGCCGGTGTCCCTGGAACAGATCTTAAAACCTTGGCTTGATCTGATCTGATCTGATAACCTCTTCTAGTGGAGCCCTTTTCAGTTTAGAATGAAATCTGTATTTTTTCTATAGCATCTAAAGCACTGTACAGTCTGACCCCTTCTTACCTTTCAATCCTCATCTCCTGTCACTCTCCCATTTCAATCACCCATTGATTATTATCTGTTATCCTCCTTAAACCCATCGGGCTAGTTCTTACTCAGAAACTTTGCTCTTACTGTTCCTTCTACCTGGATTATTAGTCTTCAGATTTTCCTGTGCCTGATTCTCTTTTATCATGGGAATATCATCCCAATTCATCTCCTCAGACATACTTTCCATGGCCGCTGTATCTGATGGGCCCTGGACTACCATCACTCTTTATCCTATTACCATGTTTCAATTTCCTCATAGTAGTTCTTATTATCAGGGGTCACCTTTTTATTTATTTGTTAATTTGATATTTAAGTTTCCTCAATCCCCACAAAAATTTAAAGTACCACTAGAACAGAAATCTAATCTTTTTTTTTTTTTTTTTCATGAAGTATATTCAGCGTGCAGAACAGTGGCCAAGGCCAATACAAAATTAATAAAAGAAAGCCATATCCGTTATTTACTTACCTGTGGGAAAGTTACAGCTCTCATGTAATAACATGTATAATTTGCCTTGCCCAATGCCTGGCATATATCAAGTACCCAAATAATCTAAGTTTCCCTTGACTGTGCTGTTTCTATCTGAGCTTAAAGGAAAGGGCTGCAAAGAATCCTGTATAAAATCATCTAAAATAACAGTGGAACCAAAGTTTTCTTTTCTTGTGTGTAAATAACTAGGAATGGAATTTCTAGGTAGTTATACATATTTAGATTTCTGAGAAATTGCACACTGTTTTCTAAAGTGACAACATAATTTCACACTTCCATCATCAAGTACAGGGTTCTGATTGCTCCAAATTTTCACCAGCATTTGGTATTGTCAGTCTTTTTAATTTTAGCATTCATGAGGACATAAAATGGTATTTCGTTATTTGATTTTCATTTTTATTGTGACTAATAATGTTGAGCATTTTTCATAAATTTGTTGTCCATTCACATATCTTCTATTGTGAAATGTCTTTTCAAATCTTCCATCAACTTTTCACTAGTATGTCTTTTTGTTGTCAATTTTTAGAATTCGTTGTTCTAGACACAATTCCTATGTCAAATGTATTGTCAATGCATGTCAAGGCTTATAATGCACTGACAATAACTTCACATTTTTCAAGTGTTTTATAATTTTAAAATTTTTATTTATTTATTTAATTGGAGGATAATTACTTTACAATATTGTGATGATTTTTGGCCATACATCAATATGAGTCAGCCATAGGCATACATTTATCCTCTCCAGCCTGAAACCCCCCTCCCACCTCCCTCCCAACCCCATCTGTTTTGATGAGTTTTTATTTTTATGAAATCTAATTTATCAACTTATATTTTATGTCAAGTGCGTTTTATGCTATATTTAAGAAATCTTTGCCCACTCCAAAGTCCTAAAGATATTTTGTTTATTTTTTTAGGAGCCTTATGGTTTTAGCATATACATTTAGTTTCATGATCTACCTCAGATTAGTTTTTTTGTACACAGTTTGATGTAGGACCTCCAATTTTTTACATGTATGTATCCAGTTGCTTATTTGGATTTTTATGAAAATGCTACATTTATGAAATTTATGAAAATACTACAGCATTATGCGTAACAGGGAAAAAAGGAAATTACCCGAAAATCCATCAATAAGAGAATGGAAGAACATATTTGTGTTTATTCTAACAATGGCATATTAATCAGCAATACAAAACTAACATGCAATGGCATGAAGGAATCTCAAACATGTAATGCTGAGTGAAAGAAGCCAGAAATAAAGGACTGCATACCACTGATTCTGTTTATACAAAATTCAAGAACAGACAGTGTTATTTTTGGGATTGAAAATCACCATAGCAGTTGCCTGTGGAGGGAGGGTGGTTTAATTACAGGGGACATGAGGGAGCTCCCTGTGGGGATGGGAATGGCCTGTGTCTCGATCAGAGTAATGGTAATACAGGTATAACATTTATCAAAACTCATTGATTTATGCACGTAAGGTCTCTGTGTCTTACTGTGTGTAAATTTTATCTTAAAAATATGGAATAACTGTTAGTGACAGAGAGATTGCAAGCACAGACTGGGCCATTACATATAAAGGCAAATTTTTCTAAATATTTCAATATCCCAAGTTCATCTCGTAGCCATTGATGTTTATAGTAGTGAAATTAAGATTTTTTTCTCAGAATCTTCTTTTAATAATTCAGAGAATCTACTTCAGTCAGTTCATTTCAGTCGCTCAGTCGTGTCCGACTCTTTGCGACCCGTGAATCGCAGCACCAGGCCTCCCTGTCCATTACCATTTCCTGGAGTTCACTCAGACTCATGTCCATCGAGTCAGTGATGCCATCCAGCCATCTCATCCTCTGTCGTCCCCTTCTCCTCCTGCCCCCAATCCCTCCCAGCATCAGAGTCTTTTCTTCACATGAGGTGGCCAAAGTACTGGAGTTTCAGCCTTAGCATCATTCCTTCCAAAGAAATCCCAGGGCTGATCTCCTTCAGAATGGACTGGTTGGATCTCCTTGCAGAATCTACTTAGAGAGTTTTTAAAATATAAACTTTTAATATTTGAGAGGTTTTGGTCTTTAAAGAGGCATACCTTACTTAAGACAACCTGTGACTAAGACATCCCTAATAACTGACAATGTATGAAGTGCTTATATAAGTATATAAATTTAAAGAACAAATACATATATATATATATATATGTATGTATGTATCTACTTTAGAGTCATAGAACAAAGCCACAAAAAACTATATGTAATTATACTATAAAAGATTGATGTGCTTCCTGGACTTCACAGTGTTTTTTCAAGCTGAATTGAAATACTCAATTCTGAAACCCCAGCTAGAATTGCATATTAACAACAGAATGCTTGCTGCCATAAATGTGTAACTGCTTTGGGATTTTCTAGAAGAATCCCTTTGAGCCTCTCAGACTCTGACAGAGAAGAATCAGCTGGCACCATTTCTACCCCAGACCGTCAGCAGAATCCTAAGCAGCAGCTTTATTTCATGCTCCCTGATTTTTTTGTGAGTGTGCCTTTCTATTGAAGCTCAGAACCACTTGCGTGTTTATTAACCATGACTGTCTTTGCACATCTATCAGCATCACTGGGGCTATAAGGAGGAGAAATACTGCTGCTTCTTGGTAACAGAAGGATGGGTAGCTTCCAGGGAACCTATCAAACAGAGCCTTCTATTGGGCCATGAACAAGACTCAGAGTACTAGCACACTTCCCATTGTCTTATGGGGAATGAGTTATCAGACTACAGGCAGAATTATGAACATTTGATCTCCTTGCTGCCCAAGGGAACTTGCTTATATATATATGTATATGCCTAGTACTACAGAGGTTGTTTCTGAAGAAGCTGCTTGAAAGGGTTAAATGAAATCATGCATAATTCTAAACTCCATGGTCTTCATCACTGCCTGGGAGTTTTCTTTCTCACAAGAGCTAATCATATATATATATATACACACACACACACACACACACACACACACACATATTTGGCAGCCCTGTTTTGTGAGGGAAGGTGTTAAGAATTTATTATCTATAATGCAAGAAGATGGATAACTGGAGATCAGTTTGGAAAATCAATGCATCCAGCAGGCATTCATTGAGGATCAATTATGTGCTAGATTCTAGGGGCCCAAGAAATTTACAGAAGCTCACTGAACTGAGTATGGGATGAAGTATTCAAGGTGATCATACTCTGGGGTGGAGTTGATGGGAAGCAGTAAAATAGACAAATGTGATCTACTTAATGGGTTCAACAAATAGCCTAAAAGGAGTAATCAGAACTGACTGTTGAGCTCTTTTAGGCTATAAAAAAACCCTGATAATACCTAATTGATTACATTAATTGCAAAAGATATTCTTTAGGTACTCCCTTTATTACATTACATTCAAAGGACTCATTTGCATGTGAAAATCTACATTACATTCAAGGGACTCATTTGCATGTGAAAGTCAACATCAAATATGGAGTCTGAAATAAAGAGAGGCCGGTATGTTCAGGCATTAAGCAAAATTCAATCCAGAATAGTCTATATTCCTTTAGGGTAGTTAGTTTTACTCTGCATATATGCTTCTTACTAAGGCTAGAAAATGTTGAGGTCTGCCCTGGACCAAAGTCATCCTTCTGAAGGAGCCAATACTGGTTGGTTACTTGCTCTCTAAATATATGTTTCCAACAATTGCCCCTTGCAAGAACTGCTCACTTCTCCTCTGATGCTTCTTCATCCACAACTGGATGTTTGGAAGGGAGTAAATGACATTAACTGTATTTCTCACAAACAAATGTCTTTTCAGAGAGCTATAAAATAGCAATCACAGTGTCACTGGAGCTATTCCTTGAGATGGTTGTTTTGCATTTTCAACTTATAAAGAAATAGGGCAAGTTTTGAGCTTTGAATTAGTAAAGAAAGCAGGCAAATTGCACTGGAGTCCACTCATAAAATTGCTTTCCTTAAAGGACAATAACTGTAGAAAACATTCCCTTCTAGAGCTGTCAAAATTCAGGGCTACTAGCAAGATATTTGCTACCGACTATTAAAGGGTATGTGGGAAAAGACAGTCTTAATGTTCCTTTAGGATATTATAGCTTTGGCTATGGACACCCCAGTACTAAGAGCTGTGTTACAAACTTGTCTGCAGCCACAGCTGTGAAACTTTGTTGGAAAAGCAGGCACAAAAATCAGAATCAATTTCTCTAAAAAGAACTCATTTGTCCCTCCATCCCCTGGAGCAGGCTAGTAAAACTAGCTCTGTTGATGACCAGAGAGTTCAAACTCCTTTCCCTTACAACTTAGCTGATGATCAGAAATACCAAAACCTTTGGAAGCATAAAGGGCAAATAGTCAATCAAAATCACATTGCCTCTTTGCAAAATTGTGAAGAGGGGTGAACGGTCTTTAAAGTCAGAGAGTCTATTTTCAACATAGATTCGTGTATTCTTGGTCCTGTTCTGAATTTATGTGCAGGGGTTTTAAACTCTACTATTAATAAGTAGGGTGGGAGGCAATTCAGGTAATGAGACATGGAGTATTTTAGAGCTGAGACCTTAGATGCCATCTCTGTACTATACCTCTCATTTGAAAAAGAAGAAAACAGAGAAGGCAGTATATTATTCAAGTGACAAAGTTGGCCCAAGTCTTCCCAGTTGCACTGTGAGGTCAGCTGGGAGCTTCTTCCAGTCTTGGCGTGGGTACTGTGTACTGAGTTTGTCTGGTGTATTGGTTATGGGGTACTTGAACATCAGGATTTCCATGAGTGCATTTTCCTTGGCTTTATCAATTATAAGAATACAGCCAGTGTGCAGAAATTAACCGTTTTTAGGGAAAGGTAGTGAGCAATGCTGGGAGGTGGGTGGAAGAGAAAGAAGCCAGCTAAGTTTATGAATTCCTACATTTGAGGAAGACACCACACAGAGAGGCTTGTGTACATCATCTCATTTCATTTTTATGACATCTCTGCCAAGGGGATATTTTATCTCCATCTGAAAGATGAGGAAACTGAAAATTTGAAAACTGAGCTAGCAAGAGGCATAACTGAGATTTACAACTAGTTTTCTCAGGTTCTTTATCAGTTAGAGATCATTTGTTTACAAGTGACAGAAAACCCAATCCAAACTGCCAAAAACCAAGAGATCTGTTAGTGTTTGTAAGCACTGAGGCCAGAAGGATCCCTGGCTTCAAGTTTGGCTGGATTGATCATCTAGTTTCACCATCCCTCATTTCTCAGTTTTGTTCTCCTTCCCGTTATGTTTGTTCTCAAACTCAGGTTTGACAATAATATGGCTGTCCAAGGTCCAGGCCACTAGCCTCCCAAGTTCAAATTCAGAAGAAAAGGAAAGATTTCTAAGCAATACCGACAAGCATCATATTGCATTTCTGAATGAGTCACATGCCCACTAGAGTCCATTACAGTGGCCAAAGGGGTTGCAGTGTTCTGACTGGCCATTCCTGAGTTACGTGACTAATCTAGAGGCGCAGGTGATGTTACACATCTGAGGCATACGGTCTGAGGATGGAGGGATTAGTTCTCCATTCTGTTAGCAGAAGATGGGTGAATGGCTAAGAGATAAAAACTGCAGCTATCATTCAGGATCTTAAGTCTGATGCCATTAATAAGATCTGAAAAGAGCATGTAGAAGCAAACCACTGGGGAAATATACTTGAAGCTTGGGGATTGTAGTAAAACCTCACTAATATTGTAGGATTGTGCACCACTGGGGAGGAGAAGAGGCAATGAAATTTAACCCACTGAGTGTGTCATGGTGATATAATTTAATCAGAATACGTAGGCTTAGAGACAAAAAAGATCTGCTCTCACAAGTTTCATCAATCACCAGAGAACTAGGATACAACATATTAATAAATGTTGACCAAGTGGTAATATATGTACTTAATGTAAAGCCGTTTTAGTATCATGTTAAAATAAATTCACCAGGTGGCCCATTGACAACTTGGGTTGTCAGATGGAATTCAGCAAACACTTCCTGAGTACTTCAGTTTGGTCTGTACTGTGTAGCAAATAGGGATAGAAGCTTGAATTGAAGAAACCCAAAATAAGAATGAATCAGCAAAGTCAGATGCCGGGAACATTGGGCTGGAGGTGGGCTGTGGGTCGTGTGGGGCACGTGGCAGACACTTGCAGCACTCTGCTCATGGCCCCCTACCTCACCAGCTCATCATGGACCCACCACACTTCCGGCTGCAAGCTCCTGCATTTCTTCACCTTAGAGGTTCCTCTTGTTATAGGAGACTCTTACTGTGTGTGGCAGACCAGAAGAACCAGAGAAGTAACTCCTGTGCCATCCTAGCCCTAGCAGCTCTCATCAATGACTGGTAGAAATGGATATCTAAAAACACCCCCAGCTCCCATGTCCCTCTGGTGGAGTAACTCAGAGATATTTCACAGTGGCTCCTGGGGTTTCTCCAGTGAAATAAAGTTTCAGTCATCCTCAGTGGAAGCTGGTTGATAATATATTGATTGTCTTCCATTCCTTGTATTACTTCTCCGTCTCCTCTACTGACCTTCACCTCCTCAGTAAGCTACTTGGACTCAATTCTTTGCTTCAGAATCTACCTCTGGGGGAAACACCTAGATTGGAGATGGAAATTACGGCTCCTGAAGATGTGAACGTGTGAGTTACGGGTTAGGAGATGTCCAAGGACTAAGGAGGTAGTTTCAGTGTTTCACCAACTCAGGAATTCTATGTGTATCTTCAGAGACTAGATTTTGGTTTTCCAGAATTCCAAATGAGACTTTATTGAGTAAAAGGATTAAAAGAGGGTAGCCTAACTTCGAGCCCTTGAGAAGAAATCAGAAAATCTCAGCCATGGAAGCCAAAGTGACATCAGTCTCACACTGGACACTTCTTGATCTTTCCGCAATAGCAGCCTTTCATGACTTCCTCTCTTCCTCACCTACAGCATCATTTCCTCCTTCCTTGATGTACTGTTGTTGCTTATGATTTTTTTCTGTCTGGAGAATATTTATTCCCTTGTTGGGCTTGTAAAATCCTCCTTTAAAGCTCAGCTCTTCAGTTCTTCCAGAGCAATCCATGCTTTCTGTCTAAGAGCACCTCCATATTATATCCATTTACTGATTGTGCCCCCACTGTCTCCAAATGCTCCTACTCCCAGCTTGTGAAAGAAAGAAGGCAAGAGTTCTGTTCATCTTGAATCCTTGCCCTTAGCACGGGAGTTTAGCACACCTCATTAAATAAACAAGTGAAAGAAGAGGAGGGGAGAAAGGAGAAAAAAAGTGTTCCAGCAGTGTGCAAAATTAGCAGCAAATACAACTAGGGGAACAAGGAATTGCATAGCTACCCTTGAAACCAATTTGGCAGCATGGCAGAATAGAAAATATTTGTTGATCTTACCCTTGGAGGCATATGCTTTGGAGAACTTTTAGGGGATGGAAGAAAGAGAAGCATAGGGCAGGAAGTGCAACATCTGTTTATGAAAGAGCAAGTGGTTCAGCCTGACTGGGGTGTGAGTGAAGTCCAGGGGACAGGGAGATGAGGCCAGGCATGATGGATCATGAGACTTGGGCCATGGACCGGCAGCAAGCCTTGAGCAAGAGAAATGGAAGAAATGCAGAATTCAGAGCCACCGAAACAGAATCTGCACGGTAAGAGGATTCCAAGGTGATTCAAATCACATTGAAGTTTGAGAAGCATTAGGAAGTCATTGCCGGAGAAGGCAATGGCAACCCACTCCAGTACTCTTGCCTGGAAAATCCCATGGCAGAGGAGCCTGGTAGGCCGCAGGGTCGCTAAGAGTCGGACACGACTGAGCAACTTCACTTTCTCGCATTGGAGAACAAAATGGCAACCCACCCCAGTGTTCTTGCCTGGAGAATCCTAGGGACGGGGAAGCCTGGTGGGCAGCGTCTATGGGGTCCCACAGAGTCAGACACGACTGAAGCGACTTAGCAGCAGCAGCAGCAGGAAGTCATTGCAGATTTTAGAACCAGGATGCACTCAGAGAGAGTCAAGAAGGTCTCTCCATCATCTGGGCAAATCAGCACATTTGAAATTACCAACAGCCTTAAGTTTCCGGTTCTCATTTCTCTTCCTAATAAAGCCAGAGATGAACTTCACTGCACACTATCAGTGACCTTCTTTGCCATCTCCTTCCCTTTACAGATGGCTTTTACGTGGGAAGCTGTATGACAGGAGGGAAGGGTGCTGTGCAGCAGTGTCTTCTGAGTGTAGGGAGAGGCATGTCTATGCTTATTCTTCCATCAAGCTCCCTCTCCTCACACTTCCCTCCCCCAGGTCTGCCTTCTTTCCTCATCAATTGCATAGAGAAGATTCCCCCATGCATTCCAGGGGCTAAGGATCAGATGAAATGAACAAAAGTCTGTTAAAAGAAATATCTAAAGTGACCTATAATTTTATACTTAAAACATTTAAATTTATATTCTTGTTTCAGAGACTAAGTTAACCCAATAAGAGTTTCAACATTGGATTTTTAGACTAACAGTGATTTCAAAATTGTTTTGAAATTTACTATTAAAAAAAATAAAAACCTATTCTCGGCTTCCCTTTATTGTTGTTTGATCCCTAAATTGTATCCAACTTCCTGTGACCTCATGGACTGTAGCATGCCAGACTCCTGTGCCCTCCACTATCTCCTGGAATTTGCTCGAATTCATGTTCACTGAGTCGGTGATACTATCTAACCATCTCATTCTCTTTCCCCCTCTTCTCTTGCCTTCAATCTGTCCTGGCATCAGGGACTTTTCCAATGACTAAGCTCTTTGAATTAGGTGGCCAAAGTAATGGGCCTTCAGCTTCAGCATCAGTCCTTCCAGTGAATATTCAGGGTTGATTTCCTTTAGGATGGACTGACTTGATCTCATGTGAGAGTTGGACTATAAAGAAAGCTGAGCACTGAAGAAAGCTGATCCTTTTCACCTGTGGTGTTGGAGAAGACTCTTGAGAGTCCCTTGGACTGCAAGGAGATCAAACCAGTCCATCCTAAAGGAAATAAGTCCTGAATATTCATTGGAAGGACTGATGCTAAAGCTGAAACTCCAATACTTTGGCCACCTGATGTGAAGAACTGACTCATCTGAAAAGCCCTTGATGCTGGAAAAGATTGAAGGTGGGAGGAGAAGGGGATGACAGAGGACGAGATGGTTGGATGGCATCACCGACTAGATGGACATGAGTTTGAGCAAGCTCTGGAAGTTGGTGACGGACAGGGAGGCCTGGAGTGCTGCAGTCCACGGGGTTGCAAAGAGTCTGACATGACTGACTGAATGAATTGATTTGATCTCCTTGAAGTCCAAGGAACTCTTAAGAGTCTTCTCCAGCACCACAATTTGAAAGCATCAGTTCTTTGGAGCTCAGCTTTCTTTATGGTCCAACTTTCACATCTGTACATAACTATTGGAAGAACTATAGCTTTGACAAGTCAGACCTTTGTTAGCTTTTTAATACACTGTCTAGATTTGTCATAGCTTTCCTTCCAAGAAGCAAGCATCTTTTAATTTCATGGCTGCAGTCACAATCTGCAGTGATTTTACAGCCGAAGAAAATAAAATCTGTCACTGTTTCCACTTTTCCCCCTTCTATTTGCCATGACGTGATGGGACCAGATGCCATGATCTTCGTTTTTTGAATGTTGAATTTCAAGCCAGCTTTTTCACTCTCCTCTTTCACCCTCATCAAGAGGTTCTTTAGTTTCTCTTCACTTTCTGCCATTAGAGTGGTATCGTCTGCATATCTGAGGTTGTTGATATTTCTCCTGGCAACCTTGATTCTATCTTATGATTCATCCAGCCCGGCATTTTGCATGACATATCCTGCATAAAAGTTAAACAAGCAGGGTAACAATATACAGTCTTGATGTACTCCTTTCCCAATTTTGAACCAATCCATTGTTTCATGTCCAGTTCTGTTGCTTCTTGTCCCACATACAGGTTGCTCAGGAGACAGGTAAGGTGGTCTGGTGAATTTTCCAATTTGTTGTGATCTACACAATCAAAGAGTTTAGCATAGTCAATGAAGCAGAAGTAGATGGTCTCCTGGAATTCCCTTGTTTGTCCATGATCCAAAGAATATTGGCGATTTGATCTCTGGTTTCCTCTGCTTCTTTGAAGCACAGCTTGCACATCTGGAATTCTCAGTGCAGGTACTGCTGAAATCTAGCTTGAAGGATTTTTTTGAGTATAACCTTGTTAGCATGTGAAATGAGTTCAATTGTCTGGTAGTTTGTACATTCTTTGGCATTGCCCTTCTTTGGGATTGGAGTGAAAACTGACCTTTTTCAGTCCTGTGGCCACTGCTGAATTTTCCAAATTTGCTGGCGTGTTGAGTGCAGCTCTTTCACAGCATCATTGTTTTGGTTTTTAAATAGCTCAGCCGAAATTCCATCACTTCCACTAGCTTTGTCCATAGTAATGCTTCCTAAGGCTCACTTTACCTTACACTCCACTATGTCTGGCTCTAGGTGAGTGACCATACTGTTGTGGTTATCCAGGTCATTAAGTCTTTTTTTTTTGGTATAATTCTTCTGTGTATTCTTGCCACCTCTTCTGAATCTGCTTTTGTTGGGTCCTCACCATTTCTGTCCTTTTTGGTGCCATCCATGCATGCAATGTCCCCTTTATAACTGCCATTTTCTTGAAGAGATCTCTAGTCTTACCCATTCTATTGTTTTCCTCTATTTCTTTGCACTGTTTATTTAAGAAGGCCTTCTTATCTCTCCTTGCTCTTCTCCGGAACTCTGCATTCAGTTGGATATATCTTTCCCTTTCTCCCTTGTCTTTTGCTTCTCTTCTTTCCTCAACTGTTTGTAAAGCCTCCTCAGACAACCACTTGCCTTCTTGCATTTCTTTTTCCCTGGGATGGTTTTGGTCACTGCCTCCTGTACAGTGTTACGAAACACAGTCCACAGTTCTTCGGGGACTCTGTCTACCAGATTTAATCCCTTGAATCTACTTGCTTCATTCTGTCCAAAACAATAATTGCCCTTGGATCTTCCCCAGTAGCATATTAGACACCTTCTGACCTGGGGGCTCATTTTCTGGTGTCATATCCTTTTGCTTTTTCATTGTCCATGGTATTCCCTAGACAAGAATACTGGAGTATATTGCCATTTCTTGCTCTAGTGGACCGCATTTTGTCAGAATTCTTGACTATGACCCATTCATCATAGCTGGTAACTTCTTTGATTTATGCAAGCCTCTTCTCCAATACAAGGCTGTGATCCATGAAGGGGTGTTTTCCCCTTATTCCTGGAAAATTACTACCTTTCCACAGCTTTCACAATCAGACAGGTAAATTCCTCAGAAAATTTACCAGAGGCAAAATATCAGGCTATATTAAGATAATACCTTGATATATTAATTGTTTTATTAATCTGAGGACTCATGTAGCAATTCCATATGACCAAATAATAATTATAATTTGGTTGTTATGGTGGCTACCTGCATACTGTTAAGCACACCTGCTTAAATCTATTTCTTAGCATCATTAAAGAAACTATCACTTAATTCTGTCTTTGTCAAATAGCTTTGGGCTATATCTGTAGGAGGCCAGCTATAAGTCAATTACCCAGCTACCAGGAAATAGATATACCCTCTTGCATCTGAGTAACTGAATCTTCCAATTTGCATCCAGATGTTCCTGTGTGGAAGCTGCCTATGACCAAGAAATATGTACAGTGCAGATCAATAACTCAATGGGATAGCTTTTTTTTTTTTTTTTTTTAATTCATGGTTTTCCATGTACTGTGTAAAGAGTGAATTGCATTGTTTGTTTAATATCTTGCACATAGTTGGGGCTTGGTGAACATTGTTGGAATGTGGGAATAAATAGAGCAGGCTTGAAAATGGCATATCTATCATCCACTCTTTGCATCTATTCAGTGTTCCTCTTTGGATAGCCTGCATTGATTTGAGTACATATAACCATTGTGTGACTTGATTTTAAGTGCATTTAAACTTAAATAATGATGCTCTATGGGAATATTCAAATGAGATTCAGTTGAAAAGCATGAATGTTGATAATAGGAGAATTAATTAAGTCATGGGAACTATCTCTGCCACTAATTCTCTGTGATAGACTTGGCCTGATTACCCTATTTGAACATATTGCTGGGATTTAATGCAGCGAGAGTTTTCTAATCTGAAATAGAGAAATTCTTTCCAATTCAAACTAGACAAGGGTAGTTTGTATTTGCAAAGCACAGTGGATTCATGAAGGGGATGCTAAGGGAGGGTTTCTGGGTGGGTTTCTAGATGATTGAAAGTATGTCAGTGTCTGACCAAGCAAAGAAGGGAAGAGGGCTGAGAAATCAGTACAAGGAAAGGGAAATTTATTAGATTCCTTCTCTGGTGGGTTGAGGTTTGTGGATCTACAAATGAAGACCTTTTGGGGAGTGCATATAATTCCAATTAACTAAAACCCTTTGTGAATCTTTTATTTCTAGAAGGAAAAGAAAGTACACAAGCTTTAAGTGAGACAGACTAGGGTTCTAACCACACCTATGCAACTAACAAGGTTTCTCTGAGCCTCTGTTTCCTTGTTTGCAAACTGGGGTTGCTGTAAATATGAATAATATATGCAAACATTTGTCACTGCAAATGCCTGTCACATGCTGATAGCAATGTTGATATTTATTCCCCAAATGGAAATTCCTAGAATTTTAGCTTGGACTTAAGGCTTTAATGCTTTCCTGGGCAGGCTGTGTGGTATTTCTCTGCTTTAGTTTTCTTACCAAAAAAAATGGGAAATGGTAATACCTATTTTATATAATTATTTTTAAAAATAGCTAAGAAAATACATGTAAAGCAATGACAACAGTGTCAGGCACATAGTAAGTGAGTGAAGTGTTTTAATTATTTGAGTGTTTTAATTATTATTTCATATTTTTAACAAACTTAGCCATAAGAAAATCTATATGAATCCACAGAAATTATAATAGCAATAGTTAAAATTAACTGAATGTCTACTTTACTGGAGGTGCTCTAAGTATATTTCTATTTAATTTTCACAACCATACAGCAAGATAGGTGTTATTATTCTCACTTTACATGAGCATAATCTGAGGCCCTGAATAGTTGTACCATTTATCTGAAACTACAGAGCTAGTTAAGACCAAATTTGGGTTTCAGACTTCCCCAGTCAGTGCTTGGTCAGACACTGACATACTTCCAACCATCCAGAAGCCCACCCAGAAACCCTCCCTTAGCATCCCCTTCATGAATTCCAAAGTCAATGCTCTGTTTGCTATGCCACATGAACAAATGTGACTCTGACTGGTTTAGGGAGCACCATGAACAAATGTGACCCTGACTGTCTGAGGAAGCACCATGACTTATGTGTGGGTGCTCAGTCGTGTCTAACTCCAGGGTCCTCCAGGCTCCTCTGTCCATGGCATATCCCAGGCAAGAATACTGGAGTGGGTTGCCATTTCCTACTCCAGGGGATCTTCTGGACCCACGGATAGAACCTGAATCTCCTGTATCTCCCCATTATGGGTGGATTCTTTACCACTAAGCCACCTGGGAAGCCCCCATCTGCTTTATAAGTGAAGGGTAGCAGATCGTTTCTGCAAAGAATATTTAAACTAGGATGGAGAAGAGAATGTTTTAGCCCTGTGCATGTACAAGATTTGTGTTTAAGATTGTGAAGGTAAAGGAAAAGATGAGAATTCTTAAAACAAACTTGGTATGTAGGCATTCAGTGTTCTTGGTATCTGACACATTCTGTTATCCTAGACTATCTCTTTGATTATACCATATTACCCATCTCCTGGATCAATGATTCTAAAAGTAAACAGGGACGATCTGATCCCCCAGGGGATAGTAGGCAGTATCTGGAGGCAATTTTAGGTGTTACATCTTGGGGCATGGCTGCTACTGGCTTTTAGTAAGTAGAGACCAGGGATATTGCTAAACATCCTACAATGCACAAAGTAGAGTTATTCACAATAAAGAATTACCAGCTGAAAATATTAATAATGCCCAGATTAAGAAATCACAAACTAGATTAGTAGCTTCCTAGTCATCTTCTGTATGTTTATTCTCTTCTGTTCCTCCAAACTTTCCACTACTGAATCACTGAAGTGATTTGCATAAAGCATAAACCTAATGATACTATCCTCTTACTTAAGAAACTGTTGGTTCCTCTTGATCACAGAAAATACAGATTATTTAATATGATTCAGGACCTGAAAATCTGACTCCAGCTGTCCTTTCAAACCTCCCTTTTAAGATACCCCTCATACAAGGTGCACTTAACCACCCCCAATGTTTCCTCTCTCTTACATAACTCTGTATCCACACACATTTGACCCCTCTAAGCAATTTTTTGTTGCATCTTGACGGTGTTTCTCTGTACCTGAATTGCCATTTCCACTTCCGTGCCTCATTTTTCTATTACTCATGTGTTTACTTGGGTATCTATTGAGTGACTGCCTTGGGTGGGGCACTGTACTGAATCACATAGATACAGTGGTAAGAAAGGCAGCTTCAACTGCTTCTCCTATGCAGCTTGGAGTTTAGCAAGGTGAATGAATGAGTGATGTGATAAGGGAAAAAAAGTACTTGGAAATATGTAACCTGGATAAGGTCAGTTGTTGAAGAAACCTTCTAGGAGGAATTGACTTTTAAGGTGAACTGCAAAGGTGGTTAGAGTTATTCAGGAGTTGGCTACGTAAACATGGTTGAAAGTGTCTTTACCAACCTACCTAAACTTCAAGGTATAGTTCAGATGTTAACTTCTACTAGGCACCTGCCCAGATTTCCCCACTGGAGCTTAATTTCCATCTATTTGGCTCTCAGAGACCTTTTAAGGTCTATTATAATATTTATCACCATCTGCCTTGCATTATGTATTCATGGTAAACATGATAACTGAACTCATGGTAAATATTTAAATTGAAAATTGCCATACATTACAAAGGATTTATAAGCAGTGTTCTCTTATCTCAGAACTGCAGTTTGAATGCTGTGGAACACACTTTTCTCCCTCATCATAACAGCTCTACCAAACTCCACACATATATCTTTAAAAGGGAATTATTCTGGTATGCGGTGTTGAAACTGGATGATGAGAAGTAGAGGGAGCAGCATGCACACCAAAGTTCAGTCTTTGCTGGAATTTAGGTAAAACCCTAATCCATGCACTCATTCATTCATTCAGTGAATATTTCTTGAGCACCTACAGTGTGCCAACTGCCAATGTTATGTACTGAGAACACATTGCTGAGCTAAACTTACATAGTTCTTATCCTGCATCTAGTAGAGGACAGACATTAAGCAAAGAATAATAACAATAATTGTAGGTTTACTAACTGAAATAGCTCCAATGAAGGACCCATCAAATTACAAGCAGTGGATCCACTGAAGGATACTATGAAGGCATCTGACTAAGGGATTGATCTGGTGCGGGCAATGCAGAAGGAAGTAACATTGGAACTAAAGTCTGAACACTCACAAGTCTGGCTAGTGATGGGGAGGGAAAGAAAGAGAATATCAAGGAGAGGGAGCAACATGAGCTAAAGAAGGAGCATTTACAGAAGGAGCCCTGTGAATTAGGAAAACTGAAAGAAGACCAGTGTATCTATGCAAGAGACACAAACAGGAGTAAACCATGAGATGAGACTGGGAAGATGGGCGAGGGCAGTATACAGGGCCTTTCAAGCCCTGTACATGTTCATGGCTTTTATTCTAGGAACAATGGGAACACACTGGATGATTTTAAACAGAATGACTTGATCAGATTTGCATTTTAAAAGATCACTCTGGCTGCTATATATGGAGAACCAGAAGTTGTACATGTAATGGCGCCCTGAAAACTTGCTTCATTAATGACCCGCATAAGTGATAAACACCAGAATGTGACATTTGATAAATTAGCTGCCAGTCATTTAATACGGCCTTCGCACTAGCAAACCCTGACGCTTGCTGTTGAAGAGAAAAACAGTCTGAAAGGAAGGTGGGGAATTAAAAGAAAACTGAATAATTATTCAACTCTCAGAGTCACTTTTCCCTAGTAGGAGTAGTAGAAGACACAGTAAGAAAGTCTAAGCCCATATTTTACAAGCAGGAAATAGAAAAAGGATGCTGTTCGGAGACAGTGGTTTTAATGCACATTTGCTAACATCTTTGGGAGTCCCCATGGTTCTGCACTTTAGAGGTGTTGTCAACACTGGTGCTGACCATAAAGTTTAAGGTTTACATGGGTTTGTCTGTACCTGAGGATGACACAGCCTCTGAGATCAAAGTTTCCACAAGAGCCTTGAATCATATTAAAGGAGAAATCATGCCAATGGGTACACGTTTGTCACTTTAAAGAGTCCATTAGAAGGAAGTAAAGAAGACCTCCGAGGGAGAGAGAGAGAGAAGACTGTGCTTCTTTGGGCTTTGTGTGAGTAATATAGCAGGAGACCCAAAGATTGCCCTTGCCAAATGATTTTTGCTGAACCCTTTGTCAGGAAACAAGACTGGAGCTCAGAAAAAGAAGCAAGGTCGCAGTAAAGGGTAATAGAAAGAGACCCCAGCTCCCGGCCTGAGAAGCTGGGAGGGATGAATTACCAGGCTCCCTCTGTGACCCAGCTGGGAGTGGAGATGGAATCGGCAGTTTTCCTGCCCTGACCTCATGCTCCCTTTCAGTGCATTTACATTAGCAGCAGATGGAGGGCTGCAGGATGTCCACGGGAAACCAGAGGCACTTAAATATCCATGGCTCTTTCTTGGTGCTTAGCCCAAAGTGAGACTACGCAGAAGATATGAGTGGCAAATTGGCTACATCTCATGTGCACACCTAGGCCACATAGTTAAATGTACAAGGTTTATATGTATATGTACAAACATGTATATGCACACATTAAAATGCACACTCATATATGCTGTCATATAGCTAATCATGCTTGTTCATAGACTACATCCTTATGTGCACACTCATGTACATGTGTGCATGGGTATACATACTTGCACATGTAATGTGAATGTGTAGAAGAGTACACATTAGAACACACTGTATTTTAATAAACATATACAGAAAGATAGATGTATAGATAGACACACATGTTTACCTATGACATATCCATATACTTGCACACATGTGTAAATACCTCAGTATAAAAAATTATAAGCTGAAATGACTAGGTTTAGTTTCATTCTATGTGGAAAAAAGTTGGATCCAAAAGACCAGAACCAGACATGGCTTCAGCCCTGGCTCACATGCACCCAGTGTCCTGTCCAGATCAACTTTTCCTCCGAACCTCAGTTCTGTGCCGTTGCTTATTTTATTTTATTTTTGCATTTAAGAAGCTCTTTGTATCAGGTTTGTCACAGAAGTCCAAAGAGATTCCCAGAAGAGATGGCATTTGTTGCAGCGGGTGAAGGGAATCAAAGGCAGAGAAAATAGCATCAGAAAAGAGACAGTTTATAACACTAAGAAATTAATTTGAGTTCTTCTTAGAATGCCTGGGAGTTAGAGGAGGAAAGAAAGTTATGCACCGTACAGGCATACCTCATCTTATTGTGCTTTGCAGATGCTCTGATTTTTTACAAGTTGAAAGTTTATGGCAAGTCTGTTGGTGTCATTTTTCCAACAGCATTTGCTTCCTTATGTCTCTGTGTCAGACTTTGATAATTCTTGCAATAATTTCAAACATTTGCATTACTACTATTATATCTGTTATGGTGATCTGTGATGAGTGATCTTTGACGTTACTATTGTAATTGTTTTAGAGTGTCACGAACCACACCCACAGAAGATGGTGAACTTAACTGATAAATGCTGTAGGTGTTCTGACCACTTCATCCACTGGCCATTCCCCATCTCTCTCCTTCTTGTTGGGCCTCCCTGTTCCCTGAGACACAACAATAGTGAAGTTAGGTCAGTGACGGCGATGGCACCCCACTCCAGTGCTCTTGCCTGGAGACTCCCATGGACAGAGGAGCCTGGTAGGCTGCAGTCCATGGGGTCGCGAAGAGTAGGACACCACTGAGCGACTTCACTTTCACTTTTCACTTTCATGCATTAGAGAAGGAAATGGCGACCCACTCCAGTGTTTCTGCCTGGAGAATCCCAGGGACAGGGGAGCCTGGTGGGCTGCCATCTATGGGGTCACACAGAGTTGGACATGACTGAAGCGACTTAGCAGCAGCAGCAGTGACCCTAAAATGAGCTTAACTCCCTTAGAAAGGGAGTATCATGCATCTCTGACTTCAAAATCAAAAGCCAGAAATATTTAAGCTTAGTGAGGAAGGCATGTTCAAAACTGAAATAGGCTAAAAGTTAGGCCTATTGAGCCAGTTACCTTTAGCCGGGTTGTAAAAACAGAGAAAAAGTTCCTGAAGAAAATTTAGCAGTCAACACATGAATAATAAGAAAGTGAAACAATTTTATTGCTGAATACAGAGAAAATTCTAGTGGTCTGGATAGAAGATCAAACCAGCCTTAGCATTCCCTTGGGCCGAAGCCAGATCCAGAGCCAGACTCTAGCAGTCTAGAGTTCTATGGAGGCTTTAAAAGATGAGGGGGCTGCAGAAATATAAAGCTAGAAGAGGTTGGTTCATGAGGATTAAGGGAAAAAGTCATCCTCATAACATAAAAAGTGTAAGGTGAAGCAGCAATTACTTGTGTAGAAGCTTCAGCAAGTCATCCAGAAGATCCAGCTAACATGATAAATAAAGGTGGGCATGCTAAACACAGAGTTTCAATGTAGATAAAACAGCCTTATGTTGGAAGAAGATGCCATCTAGGACTTTGACAGCCTGAGAGAAGTCAATGCCTCGCTTCACAGCTTTACAGGATAGGCTAGCTTTCCTATTGGGGGCTACTGCAGCTGGTGACTTTAAGTTGAACCCAATGCTCATTTAGCATTCCAAAAACTCCTGGCACTCCTAAGAATTACAGTAAATCTACTCTCCTATGTTCTAGAAATGGAACAACAAAGCCTGGATGACAGCACATCTGTTTATAATATGGTTTATTGAATATTTTAAATCCACTGTTGAGATTTACTGCTCAGAAAAAAATTCTTTTCAAAATATTACTGTTCATTGACAATGTGCCTAGTTGCCCAAGAGCTCTGATGGAGCTGTACAATGAGATTAATGTTGTTTTCATGCCTGCTAACACAACATCCGTTCTGTAGCCCGTGGATCAAGGAGTAATTTTGACTTTTAAGTCTTGTTATTTCACAAGATTACAGTTGCCATTGAGAGTGATTCCTCCAATGGATCTGGGCAAGGTAAACTGAAAACCTTCTGGAAAATATTCATCATTCTAGATGCCATTGAGTACATTCACAATTCATGGCAAGAGGTCAAAATATCAACTTTCACAGGAATTTGGGAGAAGTTGATCCCAGCCCTCAACGTATGATTCTGAAGGGTCAAGACTTTAGTGGAGGAAGTAACTGCAGACGTGGAGACAGCAAGAGAACTAGAATTAGAAGTATAGCCTATGATACGACTGAATTGCTGCAATCTCATGATAAAACTTGAAAGGATGAGGAATTGCTTTTCTTATGGACGAGTGAAGAAAGTGGTTTCTTGAGAAGAAAACTACTCCTGAAGATGCTGTGAAGATTGTTGAAATAACAAAGGATTTAGAATATTATATAAACTTAGCTGATGAAGCAGAGTCAGGATTTGGGAGGATTAACTCCAATTTCAAAAGAGTTTCTACTATGTGTAAAATGCAGTCAAACAGCATTCCATGCGGCAGATAAATAATTTGAAAAGGGAAATATCAAGCATTGCAGCAAATTTTATTGTTGTCTTATTTTAAGAAATTTTCACAGTCACTCCAGTCTTCAGCAACCACCACCCAGATCAGTCAGCAGCCATCATCACTGAGGGAAAACCCTCCACTATCTAAAAGGTTATTGTTTTTAGTCTTACTGAAGATTCAGACTGGGAAGCCTGGCATGCTGCAGTCCATGGGGTCACAAAGAATCGGACATGACTGAGTGACTGAACTGACTGAACTGAAAGATTCAGATGATGTTTAGCTTTTTTTTTTTTTTTTCTTAGCAATAAAATATTTTAAATTAAGGTAGGTACTTTTTTGTAAACATAATGCTGTTGCACCCTTAATAGACTGTAGTATAGTGTAAGCAACTTTTATATGCACCAGGAAACCAAAAACTTTGTGTGACTCCCTTTTTTGTGATATTCTCTTTATTGT
This sequence comes from Bos mutus, assembly GCF_027580195.1. Classification (NCBI taxonomy): domain Eukaryota; kingdom Metazoa; phylum Chordata; class Mammalia; order Artiodactyla; family Bovidae; genus Bos; species Bos mutus. Next base: position 68,031,702 of record NC_091630.1, on the reverse strand, counting down.
GGTGGCCTGTTACAGAACCAGCAATACCTTTGAGGTCTGCCTGTATTTTGAATACTCCTGGCCTCTGCCAGGAGAATGGATTGTGTTGGGAGATTTTAAGCTTGGGAGTGATAATCAATAGTAGATTTGTGTTTTAGGAACTGTGATCTGGACATAGGGTGGTAGATATAGGCATATCCCTTAAAGAGTGAAGACCTTTAAAAAAAAGGCTTTTGCAACTATCTGGATGGAATGTGAAGGTTTAAAATCAGGCAGGATCTGCAGGGAAAAACATAGCGATCTCCCTTCAGTAGTACTGAAGGATGTGCTGCAGGTACTCTGCACCTGTTGCCAGCCTCAGTCATTAATCTGGACACCTGGGGAAGTCTGATTCCTCAGGTGTCCAGTGTTGCATGGAGCATATGCTTATCAGAAGACTGTTGGATGACTTGTGACTCAGACCTCTTTTTATTGACTTGCAGATTGCAAATAGGCAACATATGTATCACTTTACTTTATTGGTCTGGGGAGACCACCCCCCTCCCCTCAACCTGAGAATAAAGAATCAATGAGAAAAATTACCAGTGATCCCAACAAGATGGAACCCCAATGAGTTACTTAGAGAATGGTGCAAAGGACAACAATAGGCAAAACTGAAAGGTATGTTGGTTACACAGAACCTCACACAATACAAATCAAAGAGTGAATGTAATATTAATGCTGTGCTATGCTTATTTGCTGAGTCATGTCCAACTCTTTGCGACCTTATAGACTACAGGCTACCAGGCTCCTCTGTCCATGGGGATTCTCCAGGCAAGAATACTGAAGTGGGTTGCCATTTCCTTCTCCAGGGGATCTTCCCAATCCAGGTATTGAACCCAGGTCTCCTGCATTGCAGGTGGATTCTTTACCATCCAAGCCACCAGGTAATATTAATAATAACTTGGAAATGCCATAATATTAAAATGCCATACTCTTCATATGCTATTTTTGCCTTCATGGATATCATGATGGTTTAAGAGATTTGGGCCTAAGTAACAAGGCCGTAAGAAGAATCTCTCTTACTTTTTCCATCTCTAATCACTAGACCCTCTTTTAAACGGTGTCTTTTATAAGGCCCACTCCTGATACTCTCCTAAAGAGGTTAATTTTAAATTTAGCTGATTAGGGGCCTTAATTATGTCTACAAAATCTCTTCACTTTTTCCATGGAGCACGACATAATCATGGGAGTGATAATGCATCACCTTCTGCACATTCTACTGGTTAGAAGTGGCAGGTTTCACCTACACTCAAAGAAAGATAATTACGTAAGTGAATATATCATTGAAGACCATTTTAGAATCCTGCTGACTACAAGGGAGGATGAATAAGTTTATCACAGTGATTTGATTTTATCACATGGAAGTCTGAACTCACTGCTGAAGGTCAGCACTTGCATAGAGAGTATTTTCCCATGAGTTTTGAATACATTCTAGCTATCTTGTTTTATTTTTTTTTCATTATTCATGTCCACCACAATTTCCAGGATGTCTTCATGTAGTAAACATTAAGATTATTTTCATTTTAATTGGGGAAATTATTTCTCAAGAGAACAATATCTCTAAGAGTGTGATTGGTCAAGTTGTTTACTGAAAGACAGTTTCTACTTTTCTATTCGTACTTCATGTTTTGCCAAATATCTGCAACATTATAATTTATTCTATATTGAGCTGCAAATTTCCCAGTTTTGCTATGTAAGCTTTTGAGATCATTCTTGCTGTATTTCAAATCTTTTTTTTTTTTTGCCAGGAGAAGGAAAGAGAAAATGATTGAAATGTGATGGTTGAGATTGACAGATTGAGGTGGACACTTTGAGGGCTACACAGATCCCCCTCCAGGAATGAAGGATTTACTGACTCAGTTGTTGAAAGTGTTGCTGGAAGATGACCCTCATCTATCAGCCCTCCCTGAGGACTGTCATGGGCTAGAGGAAACTTGCTTTGCCCAACATCACATCTCTTTCCAGGGATTGCCTACATCCAATAATTGATAAAGGTAAGTGTATCAGGGTCTGAGGAGTCCTTCCAACTCTAGAGCTAGCTGTGGCAAGATCTGATCCAATTAGGGGATTGCATGCAGATTCATCTCCTCCCTCTTCCCAGTCCTGCTTTCTTGGCCTCCCTTCTACAGGTGATGATCTTGGGAGGACTCCTTAATAAATGATCTACATGCTAAACTCTTATTTAATCTGCTTTTGAGGGGACCCAACCATTCTGAAGGAGATCAGCCCTGGGTGTTCTTTGGAAGGACTGATGCTAAAGCTGAAACTCCAGTACTTTGGCCACCTCATGCGAAGAGTTGACTCATTGGAAAAGACTCTGATGCTGGGAGGGATTGGGGGCAGGAGGAGAAGGGGACAGAGGATGAGATGGCTGGATGGCATCACCGACTCGATGGACATGAGTTTGAGTGAACTCTGGGAGTTGGTGATGGACAGGGAGGCCTGGCGTGCTGTGATTCATGGGGTCGCAAATAGTCGGACACGACTGAGCGACTGAACTGAACTGAACTGAACCTGCAACAGCCAACAAAGGATTTGGGCCAGTTAAGGATTGGGCCTTCTTTGTTTGAATCCTGGTCTGTTAATATTATCATCTTTGCCAATTTTAGGTCAGTTTTCAATAATTGAGTTTATTTATGTGTAGAATTTGGCTGCTTCTCTGAATATCTGGTAACTTTTATTGAATGCTGATAATTTAAGTGTTACTTTGTCGCACGCTGGGAATTTTTGTGTTTCTATAAATATTATTGAGCTTTGTCTTGGAATGTGGTTAAGTTACTTTGAAATAGTTTGTTCTTTTAAAACTTTCTTTGTTAGGACCAAACATTTAGTCTAGGGTTTATTTTCCTGCAATTCTAAGACAAAACTCTTCTCTACATCAATTCACTCATGATGCCCTGTGAATTATATGGTTCTCTTCTCTAGTTGGTGAGTATAGCCTGTATGAGTTTTGCAAATGTTTCTTCTAATCTTCTGGGGTGGTTTTTTCAATGACTTTGAGGAGTCTCCTCAAATGCGTGCACTGATTATTACTTAGATGAGCATTTGAGATGGACCTTCTGTGATCTCCAAAGTTCTCTCTCTGTGCAGACCTCTAACCTTCAATATCATGCCCTGCAAACTCTAGGTTGCCATGTTTCCTCCAGATTCTCATCTCTGTGTGCTTAATTCAGGAAATTCACTGGGTTCTACTTCTGTTCTCAACCCATGTACAACCAGGAGATCTTCTCTAGGTACAACTGAGCCTCTGCAGGTTTTGTCTACATGGATTCAAACATACATGGATTGAAAATATTCAAAAAAATGCTGCAAATTTCCAAGAAGCAAAACTTGAATTTGCCACATGCCAGCAACTATTTATATAGCATTTCCGTTGTATTAGATATTATAAGTGGACTTCCCAGGTGGTGCTAGTGGTAAAGACCCTGCCTGCCAATGCAGGAGACTATAGAGATGCAAGTTTGAGCCCTAGGTCAGGAAGATCCCCTGCTGGAGGGTATGGCAACCCACTCTAGTATTCCTGCTGGGAGAATCCCATGGACAGAGGAACCTGGCAGGCTATAGTCCATGGGGTCACAAAGGTTGGACACATCTGGAGCGACTAAGCACACGTGCACACAGGAATTATAAGTAATCTAGAGATAACTTAAAGTGTATGAGAGGATGTGTGTAGGTTACATGCAAATACTGCACCATTTTGTGTAAGGAACTTGAACATCTGCAAAATTTGTAGATACCAAGGGATGATTGTAGTAACATTTGTGAGGACCATCTAATTTATTTCCTATCTCAGGGATCACTGACTTTCATTGTTTGATGTCCAACGATTTGAGAATGGTTTCATATATTTTGTTTGGGTTTTTAGCTGTTTTTAGCTTTAGCTATTCCAGCTGGGTAAATACATTCTTTTTACTCCATATTGGCAGGAAGTAGAATTTCTTCACCTGAGAATTTATCCATATTCAAAATTAAATTATAAAAAGCAATTCCAGCCACTGGAGAGCTAACTGGCTGGGATCATTTCATAGACTTTAGTTACTTTGTTTATTCATTGGATTAACGTCTGTGGTTACTATGCCTCCTCTTCTGCAGTACCCATATTTCTTCTGGAGCCCCAGCACCTGCAAAGGTGATGACATCTGTGGCACTGTGACCTCACCTGTCTCTCTAGCTCTAGGCCTGGCAGTAGCTTCCTACTATTGCTAATCTTTGAGTTTCCTCTGGGAGACCACCATGGAGGCATGTTCCCTTCACCACAAAGGGAACATAGTTGACCAACAGGCCCAGCTGCTCACAACTCAGTGGATCTACTTAGTGTGGTAATGTTTTCTCCAGGCTGATCCCAGCCTATAGCAGGGGATCCAGATCCAGCTCAATCTCACCTGGTATAGAACTCTGCTAATGACTCTCTGCTGCTTGGAGACTCCATTCTCCTGTCTGACATCTTGGCAGAACTGTGGCTGCAGTCTGGGGTTCTTCCTACCCAGTCCTTCCTTCCTGTTCTCATTGCACAGATGTTAGATTTATCTGACTGAAGACTCTAGTTGCCTGCCTGTGCTCCCTTCTACTTTCCCCAATAAATCTTTTACTTACTTCAGTTCAGTTCAGTCGCTCAGTCCTGTGCGACTCTTTGCGACCCCATGGACTACAGCACACCATGTTTCCCTGTCCATCATCAACTCCTGGAGCTTACTCAAACTCATGTCCCTCAAGTTGGTGATGCCATCCAACCATCTCTTCCTCTGTCGTGCCCTTCTCCTCTCGCCTTCAATCTTTCCCAGCATCAGGGTCTATTCAAATGAGTCAGTGCTTCACATCAGGTGGCCAAAGTATTGGAGTTTCAGCCTCAGCATTAGTCCTTCCAATGAATATTCAAGGACTGATTTCCTTTAGGATGGACTGGTTGGTTCTCCTTGCTGTCTAAGGACTCTCAAGAGTCTTCTCCAACACTACAGTTCAAAGGCATCAATTCTCCAGTGCTCAGCTTTTTTTATAGTCCAACTGTCACATCCATACATGACTACTGGAAAAACCATAGCTTTGACTAGACGGACCTTTGTTTGCAAAGTAGTGTCTCTGCTCTTTAATATGCTATCTAGGTTGGTCATAACTTTTCTTCCAAGGAGCAAGTGTCTTTTAATTTCATGGCTGCAATCACCATCTGCAGTGATTTTGGAGCCCCCAAAAATAAAGTCTGACACTGTTTCCATTTCCCCATCTATTTGCCATGAAATGATGGAATCGGATGCCATGATCTTAGTTTTCTGAATGTTGAGCTTTAAGCTAACTTTTTCACTCTCCTCTTTCACTTTCATCAAGAGGCTCTTTAGTTCCTCTTTGCTTTCTGCCATAAGGGTGGTGTTATCTGCATATCTGAAGTTATTGATATTTCTCCTGGCAATCTTGATTCCAGCTTGTGCTTCATCCAGTCCAGAATTTCTCATGATGAAAAAAGTTAAATGATGCATATAAGTTAAATAAGCAGGGTGACAATATACAGCCTTGACGTACTCCTTTCCTGATCTGGAACAGGTCTGTTGTTCCATGTCCAGTTCTAACTGTTGCTTCTTGACCTGCATACAGATTTCTTAGGAGGCAGGTCAGGTGGTCTGGTATTCTCATCTTTTTAAGAACTTTCCACAGTTTGTTGTGACCCACACAGTCAAAGGCTTTGGCATAGTCAATAAAGCAGAAGTAGATGTTTTTCTGGAACTCTCTTGCTTTATTGATGATACAACGGATGTTGGCAATTTCATCTCTGGTTCCTCTGCCTTTTCTAAATCCAGCTTGAACATCTGGAAGTTCACAGTTCATGTACTGTTGAAGCCTGGCTTGGAGAATTTTGAAAATTACTTTGCTAGTGTTTGAGATGAGTGCAATTGTGCAGTAGTTTGAGCATTCTTTGGCATTGCCTTTCTTTGGGATTGGATTGAAAACTGACCTTTTCCAGTCTTGTGGCCACTACTGAGTTTTCCAAATTTACCGGCATATTGAGTGCAGCACTTTCACGGCCTCATCTTTTTGCCTACTAATCCCACCTTATCGTTGGCCTTTTGGGAACCCAGAGTGATACACTGACTTTCTCTTGTTTGGCTTTTCAGTTATCCCAATACTCCATAACCAGGTTGCCCCTTGTTAAATTTCCTCTACTAAACCATCTGGCATGACTGCTTTTTATGCCAACTTGTTGTTTAGTTGCTATAAGTCATGTCTGACTCTTTTCAACCCCATGGACTGTAGCCTGCCACGTTCCTCTGTCCACAGGATTTCCCAGGCAAGAATACTGAAGTGGGTTGTCATTTCCTTCTCCAGGGTATCTTTCCAACTCAGGGATCAAAACTGGATCTCCTGAGTCTCCTGCATTGCAGACAGATTCTTTACCACTGAGCACCAGGGAAGCTCTTAAACATGAAGTCCTCGTTATTTCAAGAAGATACTTTAGGGACAATAAGTGGCCTATTTATTGGGTAGGGCTTGCCCCTTGCCTCTGCTTCAACCAGAGGAGGTCCACATTTCAATGTTGCTATTGGGCTACAGCAGTGAATTTCTGAGTATAAGTGGCCAGCTTGCCTCCCACATATTCATTTTGTTCACCAGGCATTCTCACACCCCTTGCTTGCAGCCAGTGTCTGCCATTTCTGCAGCATGAGACATAATGAAGTGTGGAGATCACCAGTTAGAAGGCTAGAGGATAACACTCAACAAATTTCTGGAAACTCCAAGTATAGACTGGTCTTGAAGCTTGTCCTGCTTCATCTCAAATGGTGTACAAATAGCAGAGGGTTTATTTGGCATCCTGGGGTCTGGAACTATTTATAAATAGCACATACTGAGTTTGAGACATGAATAATGTGTCCCACTGGCTGGACAGGGATAGGGGGTTGACTTTGATTGTCTTTTTATTTCCCACTCTCTCTGGAAACCCAATCGATTGGGGCTAATTTGCAAGCTGCCTGTTTTAGGCAGGTGCAGGCTCTCAGACACTGCTGTTAATGTAGTTCTTTATTCTACTCTGAACTTTTGCCTCCTTCAGAAATAGAGCTTTGCCAAGAAAAACAAGTTCTGTGTTTGGTAGTAAGCCAGTTAAAGCATATGACCATAGTTCTAGATGCCACTACCCTTCAATTTCAAGACAGCATCCTCCCAAAGAGGGCTAAGTAAGGGGTTTGCACATTTTCTCAAGTTTTGTGGAGTGGGAGAAGGATTATGGTGAAACATTTGACCTGGCTCATATAGACATTTTATTACCTACCCAGATGTGTTCCTCTCCCCAAAACAGGCCTTCCAATCACGGTGATTGGGACTTAGTTGTGCCAAGAGCTTACTATCTGAGCCTCCATTCAAGTCAGTAAAATAAGAATTGTAATGATATATGTACATCCTATTTTTACAAGACTATTATAAGAATCAGATTCAAAACAAGCTAACATACGTAAAGACCCTATTAATATACAGTGCTGTCCAAGTTCAAATAGCTTTAGATGCCAAGTGATATAATAGAAAAATAGATAAAGTACAAGCTGTTCTTTGAGGGTGAATAGTTTAACATCTGAATTTGGGGTAGACACAAACATTTGAACCATAGTGGAAGGGGACAGAAAGTACAGCCATAAGCTGAACTTGCTAAATGGTCCACTTGTTAGATGAGATAAAAGCAAAGAGGGTTTTTTGTTTTAAAACCAAAACAAAACTGTATTATGATACTGTATGAGAAAGGGAACATTTGTTAGCTATTGATGGGAAGTTAGCCCATGGCACATAAATGGTGCTTAGAACACAGAAGTGAAGATGATTACTATTGTTATCATCTGTGTCTAATCAGAATCTATAATGATTAAGTCATTACTTTTAGAGAACAGGATGTGGCATTTTGTGAAGACAGAGATTTTTGTATGAACCATAAACAGATTTGCATCTCTCACTTAAAAAAAACATGGTCAAGAGGCTAGACGAGAGCTTTGAAACTCAAATTTGGTTTCCATTCCTGCAGCACCAGCATCACCTGGGAGCTTTTCAAATACAGGATCTCAGGCCTATCCCAGACTTACTGAACCAGGATCTTCATTTTAACAAGATCCTCAGGGGGTTTTTAATGGATGTTAAAATATGAAAAGGTTTGGTTTTAAAGGAACCATCTCTCTCTCTGCAAGTTTCTTGGGGAGTATCTACATGGAAAAACTATGCTACCAGATCATATATAGGGATTATTCTAATTTTGGATTTCAGGAGAGGGGACTTTTGTCACATCTGACATTCCCCTATTAGCCTGATTCTCACCAAACATATCATTCTTAACATCAATCTTTCCCCGCAACTCGTTCTTAAATTCCTCTTATGCTCTGTCTATCTTCCTTTTCTTTTCTCTCATTCTTCACTCTCTTTCACCATGGTATTCTGCAAGACTCCATTAACAAGCAAGAGCACATGCATGGTGAACAGAGGGTGCCAGTTGGGTACTTCTCTTTCAAACTCTGCCTTCAGGATGTCATGCTGGTAGCCTGAAATCAGCCATGACAAGAATATTTACACTGGGAAATTGCAAACAATACAAATCAAATCTTCCCTTTGTCTTAGCTAGTATACTAGCATAGGACTGCCTCTCTTTTCTTTCTCAGAACTTTTTATTCTTCTCCTTCTTTCTTGGTTATTAACCCTCTTTACTTCTTCTCTTCCATTTCTGCTTCTTTTCTCTGATCTCTTCCTTATTCTCTTCTGGGAAACCACCATCAACAACAGCATGACAATACAACAAAATAAAGAACAATCAACATTCTCTTAACCCAAACAGCATTTAAACTTCTAGAACCTCTAAAAAAAAATAAGATGAAAGTTACTACAATACTGCAGTTAAGGAAAAGAAAAGTCATGAATTTTTAAATGAAATTAGAAATAGTGAAGTATCAGTTTTCTCTAACCAAACATAGATCAAAGTGTTCAGAAATATTCTATTATTTATCAAATCTCTCTTTAGATTAAAACAAATTTCTCCTCAAATGTATATATTTGAAATAATGGAAAAGTAATGTTTTAGTAAATTAAGTCATTTTCTTTAAATTCTAAGCCCTGCTGGCCCTTGAACCACATGAGTTTGATCTGTGTGTATCCATTTGTATGCAGATTTTATCCAGTAGTAAATATTACAGCATCACACAATCCACGGTTGCTTTAATCTGTGGATGCAGACCCACAGACACAGAACCACAGATACAGGTGAACCTCAGATATGGAGGAACTATGGATGTGGAGGGCAAACTATACATGGATTTCAACTGCATGGAGGGTTGGCACCAAGTTGTTCAAGGACCAGCTATTTTAGCAAAGGTAGGCTAGGGGTCAAGACACTATGCTGGGATCTCTTACATCTGTGATTTTTTTTCTATTATTTTATTGCATATAGATCTATACCCAAATATTTCATAGGATCAAAAGTTTTAGTAGGCTGAACTGGGAAGCTAAATACTTTGCATTATATTCTTACGTAGGAAACTATGGGTGACATTCTCATCAACCAACTCACCGATTAACTTTGAAACCAAAGGATATTTATAAGTTTGGAATTTTGTGTTTATTTTTTTCTTTTATCATGATATTGGTATGTTCTTTGATACTGACTACCAATCTGGATGCTGATGTTCATAAATAAATGTTTTTGCGTTTATCAATGTTCAGCTTCTCATGTAGAACACCTGTCACGATGCAGTAATTGATAGAAATGGCTGTACAGAGGATAAGAGTATATTAGGTTGATGAGATTTTAATTGTTCATTAAGTCAATCATTTCTTGAGTGAATTGTTTATTTATTCCTTAAGTCTGTGATGTGCGTTGACTATGCACCACATCTAAGTGATCTGGGTGCAAAAATGAATAAGACATGCCCTCCAAGAGTTTATGTTTATGGTTAACATAACAAAACATCTTCTTTGCTGCTTGAGTGGGCCTCTCATCGCAGTGGCTTCTCTTGCTGTTGAGCACAGGCTCTCTGGCTCATGGGTTTAGTAGTTGTGGCTCCTGAGCTCTAGAGTACAGTTCCAACAGTTGTGGCCCATGGGCTTAGTTGCTCCATGGCATGTGGGATCTTCTTGAATTAGGGATCGAACCCATGGCTCCTTCATTAGCAGGCAGATTCTTTACCACCGAGCCACCAAAGAAGCCACCCAAAGAAGTGGTTTTAAAATGAATTGTAATAAATGAGTAAAACAAAGAACATATGAAATAGCACACAATACAAATAGGATAAATAACAATAATGAGGGAAAGTTCAGGATGCGCTCAGTGAATATGTATGAATTCAGAGGTATTGAAGGTTTGTGTGTGGATGGAGGATGCTATGGTCTGAAAGTTTGTGTTCCCCCCAAATTTATATGTTGAAATTCTAATTCCCAGTCTGGTGGCATTAGGAGGTGGGACCTTCGATTAAGTCATAAGAACGGATCCTCATGAACAGGTTTAGTGCTCTGATAAAGGAGACCCGAAGAGCTCCCTTATACTTTTCACCATGTGAGGACACAGCAAGAAGCCCCATTTATAAACCAGAAAGCAGGCCTTCACCAAAAGGTCTTGAACTTCAAGTCTTCAGAACTGTGATTAATAAATTTTGTTTATAAACCGCTCAGTCTGTGGTATTTTTATTATCGTAGCCTGAAAGGAATAGGGCAGAAATGAGAAGTTGGGAAACGAGAAGATATTGATGTTGAGGCTAGTTTGAAAGTTTTTTGCCTACTTTGAAATATCTTAAAAGTCGATAGAATATAAATGCAATCATAAATCTCATATGAATGAACAAACATATGTCAAAGATTTTAATGAACTCACCAATTGATGCAGATAAGGTGATTATGATTGGTTCAAGAGAAGATGAAAAAAAAAAAACACATATGAGCTGTAAATAATACTGAAATGAATTTAAAAATATGTGCCAAGCTGGCTTATGTCGGGGACTGGAGCTGTGGGGGCGAGGTTGAAGGAACAGAAAGTGGTGGGAGGGCAGGAGAATCAATTATAATCACCTTAGGTGAGACACATTTTCCTATCTGCGGGAAAGAATCATTTACTTACTATCAGTTATTTACCAGTTATAGAGTTGAAAAATGGCTGGAAGATGATGAAAAGCTCAGAGAGTCCAGAGAATTAAATAATCTATAAAAATGTACTTAGACTACACTTAGCCTTCTGCCTAAGAGGACTAGATATTTTATTTCACAGCATTTCACAACTTTTTTCTACAGCATTAACTTATTTCTGCATACTGTGTATGTATTAGAGTAGTAATATAAATTGAAGAATATGTTGTAAGAATCTGCACTTTTCACCATTTAAACTCCTTGAGAGGCTTTCTCTGTGGTTCAGTGGTAAAGAATTTGCCTGCAGTGCAGTCAACATGAGCTTGATCCCTGGGTCAGGAAAATCACCTGTCGGAGGAAATGGGCACCCACACCAGTATTCTGGCCTGGGAAATCAGATGGACAGAGGAGCCTGGGGGGCTAAAGTCCATGGGTCTCAAAATTGTCAGATACTACTTAGCGATCAAACAACGACAACAACAAACTCCTTGAGAGGGGAAATCGGTCTTGTATCCTCAGAGTCTGGCGTAATGTTGTGTGTAGTAGCCTCTCACTAAATATTGACTGAGAGTTGATTTGGGAGCAGATCCTCTTGGAAGATAATGATGTTGCAAGTGATCATTATGATGATACTGTGATATTGTGAGTGTACGTATTTGGACATATGGAAATACATGAGCTAATTATTTAATAGTACTAATAATTATAAACACCCCACATGAGTAATTACAAAAACTATTAGTAATTAAAAATTCATTCTAGCAATAAAGCATGGATAAGTACACTTCAATCTGTTATATGCACAGGAATGGCCAGAAAAAGTGGCAGTGACTTACTCTGGCTAGTATAAAATTCCGATTCATGAACATCAAACTGTCAAAAGTGTTTGACCTTTACTTTTCTCTGGTGTTAGCTTTTGTTCTTGCCCCTTGTTGGTCTCTTGAGTAGAACTGATTGACAGGCGTGTCAAATTCCATCCTGGCAGCTCTTTTTAAGGAGGATTGATGATCATGTAAGAACAGGCATTAACCTTAAACATGGCTTATTAACCCAGATGCCTTGAGGCTATGTGCTGAGGTGCCAGTGCTTCCTTTGGGCTCAGTCAGTTGGGCTCCTAGGTGTTAGCATTTTCAGCAGAGACCTGGGTCTACTTAGAAAAAATAAAAATTTCTTCCTTGTAAATGAAATTGTTGTTACTGAGTATGAAAAGGAAGGGGCAATAACAAATAATCTCTTATCCAGATACAATATTTCAGCAAAAGTATTTTTGGAGTAGGTCAACATTTTTTTTTTAATAAAAGCTAAAAAAATGTTGCACACATAAAGTCAGAATTAAAAATTGTGATGTGGTTTGGAAATGAGATTAAAGAGTTGAAATTTACTATCTAAGCAACTTTACTCTCCTTTAATGTAAACTCAGTTTGTTTCTGCCAGGTAATTTGCTGCCATAATGAGTTACCTAGCCTTCTAGTATTTGGATGGTGTGATCAAATCTCCTACTTAGAAGGCACGAAGCATCTTGAAATGCCTTAAGTTTCTTTAGATGACTCTGAAATATAATTTTCAGATACTATGGATTCTTCTAATGAGGACTATCTCACTTATATAATATATAACATGGTTATATATTATATAATTATAATAAATACATATTTATGTATTTATACAACATAATACATATTATATTTCATAATATATGTGTTGTTATATGTTATGCAATATAAATATTTATATAAAATATATGGTTTATTTAATCATAGATTTATTTAATCATAAATATTATCATATTGATACTTATAAAATTATATATGATATATAATAAATACTATAAAATTATAAGCAAGCCAATAGTAAAATAGGGATAGAGACTCAGAAAAGCCAGTCCTTTACTTCTTTTAATTTTCCAAGATGAGAACAAAGAAAGAAGGTATCTGAATTACCTATCTGAATGAAGGTAATAGGAATTCTGCATTTGCATAAAGATATGTCTTTCAAATGGCTTTTGGAGGGCTAGAATAAGCATAGAAGAGGATGCCAGATGCATAATGCTGGCCCAAAGTGGTCCCAGGGGTCAATTTTCTGGTGAAAGTGTAGGAATGTGCATTTAAATTGGACATACTGTTTAATATGATGGACAGATATAGTCAAGGCTGGGAGATTATTCAAATGAAGAACATAACACTTTGACCTATGACAAATCTGTTGTGGAAATTCCAGTGGGAAGAATAACAAAATGAAGCAAACCCAGCTCCACACTTATTTAGAATCTTCTTGTTGATGATGGTGGCAGCTGGCCTGACATGACCGGGGAGGGCCAGAGTAAATTTTCCTTCTCCAAATGAATATTGGACAGTTCTGCATACCATTAAAGGCTGTTGTTCCTCAGCTATTACAGACAATCTTATGCTCTAGGCATGAAGTCATAAATGCAATTTTAAATTTTTGAGATGATTTTATTAACTGACTACTTGACTACAGAGAATTCCACCGACAAAGATGGCAGCTTAAGTACTGTTCGGCTTCCTCCTTTCAGATCAGTTCTGGAGGAGCCTGGGAGACTGAAGACATAACGGGTACAACAGCTGGGGTTGAGGTGGCCTGAACAGAAGGTGAAGTAACGGTTACAAGCATTCTTTATCTCCTCTCTCCCAAGTTGTCTAAGAGGCAGTAATTGATTCTTCCTTCTCCAGATATTGTGAGCGGCATACTCAGTCACAGAAGTCAGCGGGGATGACATTAAGGCAGAGCACGGCCCTGGTGAGGTGATCCACACAGACGAGAATTAACTAGGCATTACCTTCAGTAATGTCTTGTTCATGTCCTCCCCCTCCAAACTCTGAGGACCGGTAGATTGGAATGGTGAAGACTGCATCATTCAGTGCTGCTTATTTCTGAAACTTTTATGTGTACATTCAGAAGAGGTTATGTTATAGAATGGCAGCAAATAAAGTGGAGTGTAAATTCTGTAAGACCTGGGGCTGACTGAGGGCCCTCCTTCTACTTCTTAAATTCAGCCATGGGGATGTGGACCAGGATCAAGGTTTTGGGTCTTTCTCAATACACATTTAAAGATAAAATAGCTAACTAATAACTCCCAAGGACCATGAGCTCACAGGCCAAAATAATCAGACTCTTGATCAAATAACCTCTATAGAGTATACATTCACACACACACACACACACACACACACACACAAGAAATTATATTACAATGAAAGACTTATTGAAACAGAAGCCTCAATAATTTCACTAAAGTAAAATAAAGATCCAAGGGATCTATAAAACCAAGTTTCAGGTCGTAAAAAAAGAGAAATATGGAAATATTAGGTATGAAAATAGTAAATTTGATTTAGAAAACACAATGCCTGAAATAAATAGCTGAAGGATCAAGTAATGAGTCAGAAATCAGATTTGAAAACTTCCTTAGAAGGCAGCAGAAAAGAAGGGCATTATACCCCAATGAAAGGCATGATAAATGAGAAGGTATAAGCATCATAATACATGTATATTGAACAATATAAAGGCATCAAAGGAACAGAACTGAAGTGAGGAATAGAGAAAGTCACTAACTACATTTGGAGATGCTGAAACACTCCTCTTAGAAACCGAAAGATCAAATACCAAAACAAAACAGGCAAACAAACAAGACCAGTGATACCACTTATCTGAATATACTTGAGTTTTATTTATCTCTATACACAGACACATATTTATATCTGCTAGTATCTCTGCTGCTGCTGCTGCTGCTAAGTCGCTTCAGTCGTGTCCGACTCTGTGCAACCCCGTAGATGGCAGCCCACCAGGCTCCTCTGTCCCTGGGATTCTCCAGGCAAGAGTACTGGAGTGGGTTGCCATTTCCTTCTCCAATGCAGGCATGCATGCTAAGTCGCTTCGGTCGTGTCTGACTCTGTGTGACCCCATGGACAGCAGCCCATCAGGCTCCTCTGTCCACAGGATTCTCTAGGCAAGAATACTGGAGTGGGTTGCCATTTCCTTCTCCATGTCAATATCTCTATCATCTGTATTTATCTAATTTATATAAACTCTTTACTCAGCAAATAGACGATGTATTTTATTGTTGATCAATCCAATAAAATTCAATCCATCAAATCAAATCAATCCCATCAATCCAGTCCCAGACAATCAAGTCAAATCTAGTCAAACCACCAACATGGAGGCAAGATCCTTCACCAGCAAGATCACATCTTGCTGTAGGCTCAATTGATAGTAGCATTTTTTAACAATAAAGTATTTTAAATTAAGTTACATACATTTTTTAAACATAATCAGTTCAGTTTAGTTGCTCAGTCATGTCCGACTCTTTGCAACCCCATGAATCGTAGCACACCGGGCCTCCCTGTCCATCACCAACTCCCAGAGTTCACTCAAACTCATGTCTATCGAGTTAGTGATGTCATCCAGCCATCTCATCCTCTGTCGTCCCCTTCTCCTCCTGCTCCCAATCCCTCCCAGCATCAGGGTCTTTTCCAGTGAGTCAACTCTTCTCATGAAGTGGCCAAAGTACTGGAGTTTCAGCTTTAGCGTCAGTCCTTCCAATGAACACCCAGGACTGATCTCCTTTAGGATGGACTGGTTGGACCTCCTTGCTGTCCAAGGGACTCTCCAGAGTCTTCTCCAACACCACAGTTCAAAAGCATCAATTCTTCGGTTTTCAGCTTTCTTCACAGTCCAACTCTCACATCCATACATGACCACTGGAAAAACCATAGCCTTGACTAGACGAACCTTTGTTGGCAAAGTAATGTCTCTGCTTTTCAATATGCTATCTAGGTTGGTCATAACTTTCCTTCCAAGGAGTAAGCATCTTTTAATTTCATGGCTGCAATCACCACCTGCAGTGATTTTGGAGTCCAAAAAAATAAAGTCTGACACTGTTTCCACTGTTTCCCCATCTATCTGCCATGAAGTGATGGGACCAGATGCCATGACCTTCGTTTTCTGAATGCTGAGTTTAAGCCAACTTTTTTTCACTCTCCTCTTTCACTTTCATCAAGAGGCTTTTTAGTTCCTCTTCATTTTCTGCCATAAGGATGGTGTCATCTGCATATCTGAGGTTATTGATATTTCTCCCAACAATCTTGATTCCAGCCTGTGCTTCTTCCAGCCCAGCATTTCTCATGATAATGCTATTGCACAATTAATATAAAACAGTATGTTGTCAACATAACTTTTATATGCATTGAGAAGCCAAAAAATTTCATGTGATATTTTTATTAAAATATTCTCTCTGTTACAGTAGTCTAGAACCAAACCCACAATATCTCTGAGTTATACCTGTTCCCAACTCCAATCTAATCTAGCTATCCTGTCTCACCTGAGGTGGGAGGAAAAAAAAAAACAACTCAGAAATCCTCGTGAAGTTTACTATCCAGAGGCATAAGCTCACTAAAGACTAAGACCTAATCATAGGATCACAGAATGCTTCCCCTCCCCCATGGCTCACCACCACACCACTAAAGGCCTATTTATAAGTTTTTGTTTTTAGCCCAGTCAAATCAAACCAAAGCACACAAAACTGAACCAAATCAAACCAAAATCAATGAAATCAAATAAAAAGTGAAATCAAATCCATCCAATCAATCTCATGAAATCAACCCCTTGTGCCTAGAAAGCTTTATGCCATTTCTCTGTCCTCTGTTTCCTTATCTGTAAACTATTAACATCTGTTCCTAGACTCTAATGAGAAGTATGGCAATGCACTTCAAGGGGTGTTTCATAGAGCTGGAATTGCAGTAGGTGTTCAGTACATACTAACTCAATGGCCTCTGGGTAAGTCACGGGTCAGTTCCTCCCAGGAGTATATTAAGTTCTCAGGAAGATGAATGACCCCACCCACGCCTCTGTGGGGTACTTCAGTCGGATTGTTGCTTGGCAACAATAATCCATTTTTCTGATAACCTGATAGTGTTAGTATTGCTTCCCGCAACACTACTCAGAAATGACTTGATCCCTGGAGAGAATCTGCTTCTTTGAGTTGCAATCACCTTTTTGTTTCCTTCAATGAAATCACTGTACCATTCTTTCTGATTGAAACTAATCATACTTGTGGAAATTACATGGTTTAAGGATTTCCCCTTAAGAGAATTAAATTTTTCAGGCAGTAACACTGCCATTGCTGTTACAGAATTTAGCAAACACTATTTTCAGTTCTTTTGACATTTTAAGGGTGCAAGATCAGCAGTTACTTTCTTTGATGAAAATTCTACACCCTCATTGACCATCTATAGGTCACTAACTTTTGAATGATGAAATGAAATACATATATGATCTGATTGAGTCATGATGGATACTTTCTGGGAGATATTCATAAATTAAACCATACTGACACACCAGGGAACCTGTAATATAATACTTTCTCTCAGGGGAAAAGAGACTGAGAATGATTCTTTCCTTATTTCTCTGTACAAAGTATATCTTCTTGGTAACACAGAGGCTGACAGTATTTGATGATGGAAAAGTTATAGTCATGCATTTAATTTTTAAATAAGAGAAGATTATATTGAAAATCATAAAATGATAACATAATATCTTGAAGTGTTATGGTATATTTTCCCACTGGAATTCAGAAGTTTTCACATATATTCTTCTCTTTGGCACTTTTGTCCATTTTGAAGCTTTGTTGGTATAAAATGCAAACAAAAAATTTTAAGTATTTTATGAAGATTCTGCTGTCATATTTATGACTTCTGAGCATCTAATATCTTTTCTAAGTTCAACATAGTACAATTTTAGTAGTATATTCTAAAAGATTATTTGGATAAATCACTACCTGGCCCACTTTCTTTCTTAGCTTTATTGATAGAGTATAACTTACATGCATATACACTTTAGTATTGGCAAAGAACTATTACAACTGTACTCTCTTATTTGATCATTATAGTCAGGGCATATATTTTCTAAGTATTACAGATGAGAATTTGGAACACAATGTAGTTCAATGATAACAAGTCATCTGATTCCTAAATCCTAAAATTTTAATGAATCTTATGCTCCCATTTGCAAGTGGTAATACCAAGGATGGGGAAGCCTGGCATGCTGCAGTCCAGGGTGTCCCTAAGACTCAGATACAACTGAGCAACTGAAAAAAAAAACACCAAGGCACTGAAAGTTAAATGCTCAAGATCACAGAACATGTTTGTTATGGAAAATTTGGTAGGTTCTGATAAGTATAAATCACTGCTCAAAATAAAAATCTACTGAGAATTATCAGTGTTGGTTATTTGATGGAGCAAGTGCATATATTGCTCTCTTATTCCTAGAGGCTTCTGATGACAATTAGATTGAATTCTCAACTCTGTACATAACCTACCAAGCCCTGCCACATGTGGCCCCTGCCTATTTCCCATCTCATGTGTGACTCGGCTTACCATTCTATAGCCACACTGGTCTTCTTTCTGTTCCCCAACACTCCTAATTCATTCATACTACAATTTTGCAGTTGCCACCCCCTCTTTGAGACATATTGTCCCCACGTTTTCTCAGTTTGCCGCTTCTCCCTTTCCCTTGTCAGCAAATACAGTCTCTTCAGAGAAGCTATTTTGAGCAGTGTTGCAGTTTCTCTTCTCTCACCCTGGTCCTTCTCTCCATCATATCACTCTGTTTCTCGTTCAGGTCACATTTTTTGTTTGATTTTGCCTGTCTCCCAACTAGAATATAAGATCCATTGAAATGAGGGTTGTTGATATTATTCATCCTATTTACTGCTGAATGCCCACACTTAGAACACTGCTTAGCCCACAGTAAGCATTTTATAAATATGTGTTGAATGGGTGGATGCTTTCCCTCAGGAAACTGGAGTAGGGTTTGGAGGAAGAAGATGGATTAGAGAACAGTCTCTTGTTTAGCTTTCACTTGAAAGGGATTGAATGAATAAAAGTTAGATTTCAAAGAATAGAGCACAGCCCAATATTAGGGATTCAAGAGCAATAAGAAACATACCTATTAATATCTTTTTAAAATTTATTTATTTTAATTGGAGGCTAATTACAGTATTGTAGTGGGTTTTGCCATACATTGACATGAAACAGCCATGGGTATACATGTGTCCCCTGTCCTGAAACCCCCTCCCACCTCCCTCCACATCCCATCCCTCAGGGTCATCCCAGTGCACCAGCCCTGAGTGGCCTGTCACATGCATCGAACCTGGACTGGTGATCTATTTCACATATGGTAATATATATTACCATATACATCTAAGGGCAAGAATCCCTTAGAAGAAATGGAGTAGCCATCACACTCAAACAAAGAGTCTGAAATGCAGTACTTGAAGAATGCAATCTTAAAAATGACAGAATGATCTCTGTTTCCAAGGCAAACCATTCAATATCACAGTAATCCAAGTCTATGCCCCAACCAGTAATGCTGAAGAAGCTGAAGTTGAACGATTCTATGAAGACCTACAAGACCTTCCAGAACTAACACCCAAATAAGATGTCCTTTTCATTATAGGGGACTGAAATGCAAGAGTAGGCAGTCAAGAAACACCTGGAGTAACAGACAAATTTGGCCTTGGAATACAGAATGAAGCAAGGTAAAGGCTAATAGAGTTTTGCCAAGAGAACGCACTGGTCATAACAAACACACTCTTCCAACAACACAAGAGGAGACTCTACACATGGACATCACCAGATGGTCAATAATGAAATCAGACTAATTATATTCTTTGCAGCCAAAAGATGGAGAAGCTCTATGCTGCTGCTACTGCTGCTAAGTCGCTTCAGTCGTGTCCGACTCTGTGCGACCCCATAGATGGCAGCCCACCAGGCTTCCCCGTCCCTGGGATTCTCCAGGCAAGAACACGGGAGTGGGTTGCCATTTCCTTCTCCAATGTGTGAAAGTGAAAAGTGAAAGTGAAGTCGCTCAGTTGTGTCTGACTCTGTGCGACCCCATGGACTGCAGCCTACCAGGCTCCTCCGTCCATGGGATTTTCTAGGCAAGAGTACTGGAGTGAGGTGCCATTGCCTTCCCTGGGAGAAGCTCTATAGGGTCAGCAAAAACAAGACCAGGAGCTGACTGTGGCTCAGATCATGAACTCCTTGTTGCCAAATTCAGACTTAAATTGAAAAAAGTAGGGAAAACCACTAGACCATTCAGGTATGACCTAAATCAAATCCCTTACAATTATATAGTGGAAGTGAAAAATAGATTCAAGTGAGAAATAGATCTGATAGAGTGCCTGATTAACTATGGATGGAGGTTCATGACCTTGTACAGGAGACAGGAATCAAGACCATCCCCAAGAAAAAGAAATGTGAAAAAGCAAAATGGCTATCTGAGGAGGTCTTACTAATAGCTGTGAAAAGAAGGGAAGCAAAAAGCAAGGAGAAAAGGAAAGAAATACCCATTTGAATGCAGAGTTCCAAAGAATAGCAAGGAGAAATAAGAAAGTCTTCTTCGGTGATTAGTACAAAGAAATAGAAGAAAACAATAGAATGGGAAAGACTAAAAATCTCTTCAAGAAAATTAGAGATACCAAGGGAACATTTCATGAAAAATGGGCTCAACAAAGGACAGAAATGATATGGCCCTAACAGAAGCAGAAGGTATTAAGAACAGGTGGCAAGAATACACAGAAGAACAATACAAAAAAGATCTTCACAACCCAGATAATCACAATGGTATGATCACTCATCTAGAGCCAGACATCCTGGAATGTGAAGTCAAGTGGGCCTTATGAAGCATCATTACAAACAAAGCTAGTGGAGGTGATGGAATTCCAGTTGAGCTATTTCAAATCCTAAAAGATGATGCTGTGAAAACACTGCACTCAATATGCCAGCAACGTTGGAAAACTCAACAGTGGCCACAGGACTGGAAAATGTCAGTTTTCATTCCAATCCCAAAGAAAGGCAATGCCAAAGAATGCTCAAACTACCACACAATTTTACTCATCTCACACGCTAGTAAAGTAATGTTCAAAGTTCTCCAAGCCAGGCTTCAACTGTGAACTTCCAGATGTTCAAGCTGGTTTTAGAAAAGGCAGAAGAACCAGAGATCAAATTACCAACATCCGCTGGATTGTCAAAAAAGCAAGAATATTCCAGAAAACATCTACTTCTGCTTTATTGACTATGCCAAAGCCTTTGACTGTGTGGATCACAACAAACTGGGGAAAATTCTAAAAGAGATGCAAATACTAGAACACCTGACCTGCCTCCTGAGAAATCTGTATGCAGGTCAGGAAGCATAGTTAGAACTGGACATGGAGCAATAGACTGGTTCCAAATTGGGAAAGGAGTACGTCAAGGCTGTATATTGTCACCCTGCTTATTTAACTTATATGCCGAGTACCTCATGAGAAACATAGGGCTGGAAGAAGTACAGGCTGGAATCAAGATTGCTGGGAGAAATATCAATAACCTCAGATATGCAGATGACACCACCCTTATGGCAGAAAATGAAGAACTAAAAAGCCTCTTGCTGAAAGTGAAATAGGAGAGTGACAAAGTTGGCTTAAAACTCAACATTCAGTCAACTAAGATCATGGCATCTGGTGCCATCACTTCATGGCAAATAGATGGGGAAACAGTGGAAATAGTGAGTGACTTTATTTTCTTGGTCTCCAAAATCACAGCAGATGGTGACTCCAGCCATGAAATTAAAAGACACCTACTCCTTGGAAGAAAAGTTATACCAACCTATATAGCACATTAAAAAGCAGAGACATTACTTTGCCAACAAAGGTCTGTCTAGTCAAGGCTATGGTTTTTCCAGTGGTCATGTATGGATGTGAGAGTTGGACTATAAAGAAAGCTGAGCACTGAGGAATTAATGCCTTTGAACTGTGGCGTTGGAGAAGACTCTGGAGAGTCCCTTTGACAGCAAGGAGATCCAACCAGTCCACCCTAAAGGAAATTCATCCTGAATATTCATTGGAAGGACTGATGTTGAAGCTGAAACTCCAATACTTTGGTCACCTGATGTGAAGAGCAGACTCATTTGAACAGACCCTGATGTTGGGAAAGATTGAAGTTGGGAGGAGAAGGGGACAACAGAAAATGAGATGGTTGGATGGCATCACTGACTCAATGGACATGAGTTTGAGTAAACTCTGGGAGTTGGTGATGGACAGGGAGGCCTGGTGTGCTGTGGTCCATGGGGCCACAAAGAGTTGGACATGACTGAGCGACTGAACTGGACTGACCAAATATACATATTTCAATGCTATTCTCTCAAATCATCCCATCCTTGCCTTCTCCTATGGAGTCCAAAATCTGTTCTTATAATCTGTGTTTCTTTTGCTATCTCACATTAGGGTCATCATTACCGTCTTTCTAAATTCCATAATATGTGTTAATATGCTATATTGGTGGTTTTCGTTCCATCTTACTTCACTTTGTATAATAGGCTCCAGTTTCATCCACCTCACTAGAACTGATTCAAATGCATTTTTTTTTTAGTAGCTGAGTAATATTCCATTGTGTATATGTACCACAGCTTTCTTATCCATTCATCTGCTGATGGACATCTAGGTTGCTTCTATGTCCTGGCTATTGTAAACAGTTCTGTGATGAACATTGGGGTACACGTGTCTCTTTCAATTCTGGTTTCCTCGGTGTGTATGCCCAGCAGTGGGATTGCTGGGTCATATGGGAGTTCTATTTCCAGTTTTTTAAGGAATCTCCACACTGTTCTCCATAGTGGCTGTGCTAGTTTCATTCCCACCAACAGTGTAAGAGGGTTCTCCACACCCTCTCCAGCATTTATTGTTTGTAGACTTTTTCATAGCAGCCATTCTGACCAGTGTGAGATTGTACTTCATTGTGGTTTTCATTTGCATTTCTCTGATAATAAGTGATGTTGAGCATCTTTTCAAGTATCTGTTAGCCATCTGTATGTCTTCTTTGGGGAAATGTCTGTTTAGTTCTTTGGCCCATTTTTTTTGATTGGGTCATTTATTTTTCTGGAATTGAGCTGCATGAGCTTGCTTGTATATTTTTGAGATTAATTCTTTTGTCAGTTGCTTCATTTGCTATTATTTTCTCCCATTCTCAAGGCTGTCTTTTCACCTTGATTATAGTTTTCTTTGTTGTGCAAAAGCTTTTAATTTTAATTAGGTCCCATTTGTTTATTTTTGCTTTTATTTCCATTACTCTGGGAGATAGGTCATAGAGGATCTGGCTGTGATTTATGTCAGAGAGTGTTTTGCTTATATTTTCCTCTAGGAGTTTTATAGTTTCTGGTCTTACATTTAGATCTTGAATCCATTTTGAGTTTATTTTTGTGTATGTCCAGAAAATTGCAGAGGAAGGTAAATTGCCAAACTCATTCTATGAGACCACCATCACCCTAATACCAAAATCAAATGAAGGTGCCACAAAAAAGGAAAACTACAGGCCAATATCACTGATGAACATAGACGCAAAAATCCTCAACAAAATTGTAGCAAACATAAATCAACAACATTAAAAAAAAACATATATCATGACCAAATGGGCTTTATCCCAGGGATGTAAGGAATCTTCAATATTCACAAATCAATCAATGTGATACACCACAATAAAAAAATTGAAAGATAAAAACCACATGATTATCTCAATAGATGCAGAGAAAGCCTTTGACAAAATTCAACATCCATTTATGATAAAAAAAAAAAAAAAAAAAAACCTCCAGAAAGCAGGAATAGAAGGAACATACCTCAACATGATAAAAGCCATACACGATAAACCCACAGCAAACATTATCCTCAATGGTGAAAAATTGAAAGCCTTTCCCCTAAAGTCAGGAATAAGACAAGGGTGCCCACTCTCACCACTACTATTCAGCATACTTTTGGAAGTTTTAGCCACAGCAATCAGAGAAGAAAAAGGAATAAAAGGAAGCCAGATTGGAAAAGAAAAAGTAAAACTCTCACTGTTTGCAGATGACATGATCCTTTACATAGAAAACCCTAAAGACACCACCAGAAAATTACTAGAGCTAATCAATGAACACAGTAAAGTTGCAGGATATAAAATCAGCACACAGAAATCCCTTGCATTCCTATACACTAACAATGAGAAAACAGAAAGAGAAATTAAGGAAACAATTCCATTCACCATTGCAATGAAAAGAATAAAATACTTAGGAATAATTCTACCTAAAGAAACAAAAAACCTATATATAGAAAACTATAAAACACTGATGAAAGAAATCAAAGATGACACTAATAGATGGAGAAATATACTACGTTCATAGATGGGAAGAATCAATATAGTGAAAATGAGTATACTGCCCAAAACAATCTATAGATTCAATGCAATCCCTATCAAGTTACCAATGGTATTTTTCAGAGAACTAGAACAATAATTTCACAAGTTGTATGGAAATACAAAAAAACCTCTAATAGCCAAAGCAATCTTGAGAAAGAAGAATGGAACTGGAGGAATCAAACTGCCTGACTTCAGGCTATACTACAAAGCTACAGTCATCAACAAGACAGTATGGTACTGGCACAAAGACAAAAATATAGATCAATGGAACAAAATAGAAAGCTCAGAGATAAATCCACGCACCTATCGACACCTTATCTTTACAAAGGAGGCAAGAATATGCAATGGAGAAAAGACAATCTCTTTAACAAATGGTGCTGCAAAAACTGGTCAACCACTTGTAAAAGAATGAAACTAGAACACTTTCTAAGACCGTACACAAAAATAAATTCAAAATGGATTAAAGACCTATTAATATCTTGGGGCAGTAAAATATAATAATCTTAAAGGGGATATATTTAGAGAACTTGATTGCATTCTTGGTCATTATAATTAATTTACATTTATTTTTATGCTTCTCCTAGTATTTGGTAGGGCTTCCCAGGTAGCTCAGTGGTAAACAATTCACCTGCCAATGCAGGAGACACAGGACACATGTGTTTGATCCCTGGTTTGGAAAGATCCCCTGGAGAAGGAAATGGCAACCCAGTCCAGTATTCTTGCCTGAAAAATTCCATTGACAGAGGAACCTAGCAGTAGTTGATGTGGTTGCAGAGAGTTTGAGGGGACTAAGCACAGCACAGCACTATTTAATAGAATTATTTTGATCATGTTATAGTGGATACTAGTATAAAGGGAAATCAAAGAAAGGGTTATACAGCTCCCCTAATTAGGCCACATCATTAAAGATAAATTAACCCTAGAAACAACAAGATAGTAAAATAATCAGATAATAATAAAAACAAAGAAAATATAAAGGTTGGGAGGAAAAATGTTACGATTGCTGCTTTAAAGATTCATCTGCTATTTGAAATCATGCATATTCTATTTTGTTTATGGCAGTAATTCCATAGCACTGAATAAACAAACTTTGAAGTATGCTTCTATTTTTTTTTCTTTTCCCCTAACCAACTTGCTTACATGACCAAAGATACTACCTGGTGTAAAGTCATAAATATAATTAATCCTTTATTGTTTAAAATTATATTTGGAATTAATTTTTTATTATATAGTAGATTAAGTTTCAAGGACAGTAGATAAGTTCTTTTGTGAATTAAAATAAAAAACTTTATTAAAACCAATATATGGATTGCCTTGAAAATGGAAATCTTAAGTAGAAGTACATCTAATATGCTCCATTTTCCTCCTCCTAAGGGATATGAGACATCAGATAATATTTATATGAGCACATAGATGATAAATGTGAATGAGTGCTTTTAATGATTAATTGATCCTGGGAAATAGGTAAGAATGAAGAATTGCATGGCTTATTTATTTATTTTGCAGAAAATTAAGATAGTGGGAAAAAATTTTTTTTTCTTTTAAAATTGAATATAAATCCTAAGAAACAACACTTACCTCCTCAGTTTTAATAAGTTTGCTTTAGTATCTCTGTATTTCCCCCTAAAGACATTTATTTTCAATTCTATAACCAGAATTACTCCAGTGGTTTAGTATACATGAAAAAATTCCCTAGTTTAAAAGCAAAATGGCAAAAGACTCAAAGCAATGCTTCTCAAAGCTTTCCAAACAATGGAACAGACACTGTGGGGTTTGGCTTCTCTCTCTTTACCCCATACCTCTATTCACAAACTTGCTTTATGTGATGAGAAACAAAAGGGTATTATTCTGGCTTTGCGTTTTTGGCCAAGTCCTAACAAGTTGGTGCTTTGGTGTTTAATTCAATCACCAAGGAGTGTTCTCAGAAGATACCCAATGGGCAGATAAAAAGACCAAGAAATATTTCACTGAAAGCCAGATCTTTTGATAATATTTGTTCAGTTATGTTTTTAAAGTCAATGGAATCACTTTCAGAAACTCCCTATACAGCAAGTCTCCAAAGGCCTAAGGCCCATAGCCTGGAAACTTCCTTTGAATACTAAATAATTATTAGAATATCTTCTTTAAAGTGATACTAAAAAGTTCTGATATGACTTCCCTGGAGAGAGTACTATTGAAAGAGAGATATTTTATATTCTCACAGAGAATGTACTCATCATTAGTCATACAAAAGACAGTTTGGGGCAAGGGCTTGATTTTATTTTTTAAATTGTAGGTGATGGAAGAATTTAAAAGCTATAGATATCTAATTAATTCCATCAGCATTCCATGATGTTGGCCTGAAAGGAAATATAGATATTTTTTTAGGACAGGAAGGCAAATGGGATAGAAGTAAGGATGCTGAGCAGACGACCATGATCTTGCCCCACTTGCACAGCAATTGACAGCACTCTAAGTCAGGAGGGCAGTGGATACAGTTCCAAAGGAATTGCTCCTCGAGGTTGCCTGTGTGTCTTCTTTTGCTTTCCATGAACACCTCTTCCTGGGCCTTGCACATGGGCCACTGTATCTCCAACCCAGCGACCGTGTTTCCAGTTCCTTTCACACAAAACATCTGATTTCTCCTGTAGTCCCAATAGTGTATAGACCTCAGAAGTGGCCACCCTAAGAAGGTCATGGTTTCTGGGAGAGTTAGAGCCTCTCATTCTGTGATTTTTACCACAATTTAGCAAGAACTGAAATTATTAGACCTCAATTTATGTTTTATTAACCAAGCAGATGAAACTGCAAAATCAGAGTCTATTTGTATAACCAGTTGAGAGCATATTTCTCAGTTTGGCTGAGCTCTACAAATACTTCCTCTCCACCCCCTTAACAATATTACCTCATTTTTTTTTCCTTCACATATGCAGGGCCATTCATCCTATCACTTCTTTCCTCATAGGAATAGAAATTATCTGAGCTGATAAGTACAGTTGTAAGCAGAGAAGTAAGGAATGAATTCAAAACCATCACTGGTATGGCTACCATATGATCAACTAGTTGTTGGATAGAAATTACACCTTTTATTCTGACTGCCTTTTACCAATGCATGTAATAACTCACTTTGAGAACAAGCCAGAGTATATGTCGCCCTTAACCATGTTCCAATTTGAATATCCAGGAAAACAAAATGTAATAGTCCATGCCCTATTACTGGTCAAAAGCCCCTCTGGACATTAAATTCTTAGTCATGTTTCTCTGTGCTTCTTTTATTCTCAATTTCCTAGTTTTCTTATCCCTCAAACTTCTCTTCTGCACCTACTTAAATTGCTATCCCATTGTGAGTTGTCAAACGTACATTTGATATTCCCTATAGTTCCTGTCCTTAGCTAAAACCTGGCTGAATTGTGAGGATGCTCATCCCATCCATATTTTCAAGGAAAGGCTTCTCATTTTCTAACATACTATGTGGCGGGTAGCCTCTAAAATGTTCCCTGATGAACTCTGTCTCCTGGAAATCACACTCTGTGTGATACCCTCCTATAGAGCATGAACTGGTCTAGTAACTTGCTTCAAACTAACAGAATATGGTGGAAGTAATGAAATGTCATTTTTATGACTAGGTTACAGGTTTGTAAGTTTCACCTTGCTAGTTGATCCTCCCTTGTGGGCTTTGATAAAGCAAATACCATGTTGGAGGGACCCTCATGGCAAGAAACTTAGGGCATCCTCCAGCCTGCACTCAGCTAGGAACTGAGGCTTTCAACCCCACAGACACTGAGAAATTAAAATTCTGTCAACAAACACATGATCTATGAAGTAGGTCTTTCCCCAAATGAGTCTTCAGATGAGAACTCAGCCCTGGCTGACACCTTGATTGCGGCCTTGTAAGAGACCCTAAGGCAAAAGCTCCAGGTAACTATTCCCCAGATTCCTAACCCACAGAAACTCTGCGATAAGAAATGTGTGTTGTTTTAATTGATAAGCATGAGGAAATTTGTGTTGCTGTTGCACACATACCACCTCACAAACTCAGGTCTTTATAAGACAGAACTGGCATCTTTCTTGTTCAATCATAAGACTTTTAAACAGTCACTCTTCAAGTTTTATGAGAAAATCCCTAATTATTTTCCTGTTGTCCCATTTGGTGTCACAAAGAGTTGGACACAACTGAGTGACTAATTATACATGCATGCATTCAGCTCTATATGTCCTATCCCTTCTCTTTACTGTCATCTATCCTGACAGGGAGGCCTGGCATGCTGCAGTCCATGGGGTCGCAAAGAGTTGGATACAACTGAGCAACTGAACTGAGCTGATCCTGACTTTTCCTTTAATAAAGACTAGAAATTGACAAACATAACTTTTCCAGGTCAATGGACATTATTATCCCTGTAACTTGAATCTCAAAATGGATTACAAAGCCAGTACTTAAGAAAAAAAGAACTTTCCATTTCTTTTTTCTCGTCTGCAAAATCTTCATCATTTACAAAATTTTCATTATTTGATTCACTTTAACCAAAGGACAGCTGGTTTCTGTTCTTTCATTTAAAATGGGAGCACTTCTGAAATTCTAACTTCTTAATCTCTATTCAGAGCATCCTATTCCTCTACTGTGTGTGTGTTGTGGCGTTCTTTCTTTCTTTCTTTTTTTTTTTTACTAGCCTACACATTTTAATCTTATGTTCAATCACACTAAGATCTCTTCTCCAGACTCCACTTTACCTGATCCTTCCTGTCTTCTTATAGTGTATTAGTCAATGTGTACAGTTACTATCAGACAGATCTGAGCTAGAATATCAGTCATTACTTGCTGCTGTGAGATAAGCCAATTACTTAAGTTTGGTTTAATTTCCTTATCTGTAAAATAAGGATATGCCTGGCACATTGTAGATAGCTAATAAATATTTTAAATTAATATGTATTTTATAAAGCACAGGCTTGGTTTAATGGACCATTCAAAGAATAAACCAGCCAATATCTGAGAATCACTTGCCCTATTTTTGTTCTGTCATTCCTGCTTTACAGAACTTCAAGCCTAAAGCGATTCAACTTACTACATTTTCTGTACATAGACTTAAGTTGCACAGAAGCATTGGGAGAAAAAAATCACATGACCTTGATAACTAGTATCCGAATAAATGTTTTGTCCCTGGGTCTCAGTTGTACCATAAGAGATGCCTCAAAATGCTTCTATCTTTTCCTCATTAGATCTTGCTCTCATTTATAATACTGACAATTTAAAATTATAATGGCAAGAAAAATCTTTTAGAATACTGAGGGTTTTTTTTTTTAGTTTCATTTGTTTTCTTTACATTTCTATATAAATGTAAATATATTATGTGCTTATGATGGAAATCTCTAGACTTTCCATTACTTTCTTAGTATTTTGGGGAGTGACAATGGAAGTGGAAGCCCATGAGAAGTTAATCTTAAAGCAAACAAGTTAGAAATGTTGCATAACAAATCAAAACTACATTGAGGTACACATCACACCAGTCAGAAAGGCCATTGTTAAAAAGTCTGTAAGTAACAAATGCTGGAAAGGATGTAGAAAAAAGGAAAGCCTCCCATACTGTTGACAGGAATGTAAGTTGGTGCAGCCACTGTGGAAAACAGTATGGAGGTTCATCAGGAAACTAAAAATAGAATTACCACATGATCCAGCAATCCTACTCCTGGGAGTATATTCAGACAAAACTATAATTCTAAAAGTTATATGCACTCCTATGTTTATAGCAGCAGTAGTCCCAATAGCCAAGACATGGAAACAACCTAATATCCATTAACAAATGAATGGCTATAGAAGATGTGGTGTGAGTATTATACACATATATATACATACATATATATATACACACACACACACAATGAAATACTACTCAACCTAAAAAGAATGAAATAAGGCAATTTGCCACAACATGGATGCAACTAGAGAGTATCATACTAAATGAAGTAAATCAGAAAGAGAAAGACAAATACCATATGATGTCATTCACATGTGAAATGTAAAATCTGACATAAATTGACCCTCACTATGAAACAGAACAGCATCGGGGACATAGAGAACAGACTGGTGGTTGCCAAGGTGGAAGGGGGTGAGAGAGTTTGGACTGGGATTAGCAGACACAAACTGGAATATATAGGATGGATAAAGAACAAGGTCCTACTGTAGCACAGGGAACTATATTCAGTGTACAGTGATAAACCATAATGGAAAAATACGAAAAAAAGTACATATATGTACAACTGAGTCACTTTGCTGTACAGCAGTAATTAACACATTATATTTCAACTATATTTCAATAAAAAGAAAATTTAAAAGATAAAATTAAGAATGTGGCATAGACTTTATGAATTATTCATGTACAGCTAGCATAGAAGAATTGTCTTTATAGTCTCTGCTTCTGAACATGCATACTCAAAGAGGACAGTGATGGAGAGAAATAAGGCTCAGAGGTCATATGAACATGCTCTTTGGCACTTTAATATTCTATTTTAGAAATAAAGCATTGGAGTTTTAAACAATGCTATCAGAATCTCAAACAAAATGTGATGAGTGTTCCCCTCTATTCAAATGTTCATACCAATTTGAGAGAACCTGCCTTGGTTTTCATTTCCTCTTAGCCAATCTTGGGCAATAATAGTATAAAGAAATGCAAGTTATTTAGACATACTTAAAAATGATGTATTTCAAAAGAACTTCGAAGAATCTCTGGAAATGTGTGATTTGGATTTGAAACAAATGTTAAGATGTTATATCTATGAAGCTAAATTATGTAATCATGAAACGGGGACAGATTGAAACATGTGAGAATTCTATGCAGATGAAAATCCCATGCCTGAGATTAGGAGCGGTCTTCTCTAGACTCCTCACTTCTCTGGAGCTGGAGGACATCTGAGCTTTCCAACCTAGCTGCTGGGAGATTGGAATGCTAGATAGCAGCCTAGGCCTGCCCTGTAATGCCTGTAATGCCAGGTGATACTTCAGTGCTTCAGATACGGACATAAATTGATATTCCCAAGTGGAGCCTTTTATTGGGGCTTCCCATGCCTTGAGGAAATGACTAACAGCTCTTTGGGAAAACAGTTCGAATTAGCCATTTCCTGTTTCCACCACATTTGGGGTGAAATAAAAGTGTCCTCTTGTGTAGACCAGTTTCAGTCCAAACAGGAACACAGGAAAAAAGTGCTGTACTTAGAGGAGGAGAAAGAGGAGAGGCAAAAAGAGAAGCCAGTGAAATATTTGGAGATAAGTCCTTCTACAGAGGCCATTGCAAAGTAATGAAAGAACAGGAGGTGCTGGTCACCAAAGTTTTCCAATTCAGAGAGGCTAGGATCTCATGTAAAGTGCCTTTGTATAGATTTCTATGACAGTGTTTTCTTATAGTGTTTCTGTACTTTGTAATATAATGTAAAATAACATTTTGTTGAGGTGTCATCTTGGTCTTTTGGAAAATAGACTGAAAAAGAGGAATTTCATGTTAAGCTCCAAGTAAATCTGTTAGAAAATGTAGCTGCCACTTTTCAATTCTTTCTTTTCCTGATTGCTCTGATTTTGTCTATTTCTTTAAAATAGTGTATTGGACAGTCTCACAGTCCAAGAAACATTCTTCATGAATGATGGTTGCAAATGAGTAGCTTCATCGTTCCATTTAATTCCATTCAGTGTCTTTGTGTGAAACAAATCCAAAAGCCTGCCTTGAAAATATTAGCATAAGGCCCTTTCTCTTAGAATGGGGCTGAATATAAAAGGCTTATATCTTGAAAATTGTCTTGAGCTTGAACAAATGAGGTAGTACTATATGGTTGATTATATACATTATCCCTAATGCATTTTGGAAGCAAATGGCCTCCTTATTTTATTTTCTATTTATGTATTGAACTTGTTTGCCTACATTTGAAAGGGAGAGAGTTAGGGCTTCTGATTCACAAATCCTTGTTAAGTAGAGAAACACCAGTAATCACTGCTCCTTGTTTTTCTGAAAGCCCATTATTGGGTACTCATTGTAATGACAGATTTTCCTCAATAAGTTCATTTTTTAAAAATCACTCTTGAAAGATGGTGATTGAGCTATCACACAGAGATGTGAGAAGGAAAAAAATTCATCCTAAAGTATACAGGTTTTAAAAAACCAGTGGATCCAAAGAGTTAGATATTAAAAGTTAGTTAAATTTATTATAAAATTTGGTAACTATTATATCTGCACTTAAAAATAATGTATATTCTGTTATTGGTGAGTGGTCCTGTACACATAAGTTTAATAAAGTTTGCTGACCATGATTTCCAAATATCCCATGCTTTTATGAATTTTTAAACTTTATTTTAAAAAATAGCCTTGAAAGTTTGGAAGTGTTAGTCACTCATTTGTATCTGATTCTTTGTGACCCCATGGACTATAGCCTGCCAGGTTCCTCTGTGTCCATGGAATTCTCCAGGCAAGAATACTGGAATGGGTAGCCATTCTATTCTCCAGGAGATCTTCCTGACCCAGGAAGTGAGCTTGGGTTTCTTGCATTGCAGGCAGATTCTTTACCACCTGAGCCACCAGGGAAGCCCCGCCCCGCCACCCCCCCCAAAAAAAAAGCAGCCTTACTGAGATATACAAAACTGTGTATGTATCTAATATATACAATTTGAATAGTTTGGACATATGCATACACCTGTGAAGCCATGACCACAATTAAGGTGATAAACATGTCCTTCTCTTCCAAAAGTTTCTTTGTGACTCTTCGGGTGGTTTCGGTTGTTGTGTTGTTTTGCTTATTAGTTTTCTTGTTTTAAGAACACTTAACCAGTCCATTCTGAAGGAGATCAGCCCTGGGATTTCTTTGGAGGGAATGATGCTGAAGCTGAAACTCCAGTACTTTGGCCACCTCATGCGAAGAGTTGACTCATTGGAAAAGACTCTGATGCTGGGAGGGATTGGGGGCAGGAGGAGAAGGGGACGACAGAGGATGAGATGGCTGGATGGCATCACTGACTCGATGGACGTGAGTCTGAGTGAACTCCGGGAGTTGGTGATGGACAGGGAGGCCTGGCGTGCTGCGATTCATGGGGTCACAAAGAGTTGGACACGACTGAGCGACTGAACTGAACTGAACTGAACCTAAGATCTACCCTCTTACTACACTATTAAGTGCACAAAACAATATTGTTATCCATAGGCACTATGTAGTACAGCTCTCTTGAACTTACTTGTCTTGCACAACTGAAATTTATACCCATTGAAAAACAATTCTCCATTCCCCCCTCCTCCAGCCCCCAGAAACTAGCATTCTACATTCTATTCTCTGCTTCTGTGAGTTTGAAAACACTGTGGAAGTTCCTCAAAAAATTAAAAAGAGAACTACCCTGGGATCCAGCAATGTCAATTCTGGGTATATAGCCAAAATTATTGAAATCAAGATCTTGAAAAGACATCAACAGGTCCACATTCACTGCAGCATTATGCACAATGGCCAAGATATGGAAATACCCCAAATGTTCACTGACCAATGAATAGATAAAGGAAATACGGTATTCTCATACCATGGAATATTATTCAGCCTTAAAAGAGAAGGAAATCCTGCCTCTTGCAACAACATGAATGAAACTGAAGGACATTAAGCTGAGTGAGTGATATAAGCCAGTCACAGGATAAATGCAGCATGATCTTATTTGTATAAGGTACTTAAAATAGTCAAATTTTTATTGATTTTAAAAAAATCTATTTTTTCTGTTGGTTATTGAGAAAGATGTGTCAAATTTTTTTTTTCCACTCTGTAGATTTGTTTTCCATTTATTTCTGTCCACATTTACATATTTTGAGACCATGTTGTTTGACGGCTACAAATTTAGGATTGTTGTGTACTCTTTTTGGGTTGCCCTACTGACTACTGTGAAATATTTTTTTGATAGTGATCTTTCTTACCTCAGGGTCTACTTTGTCACATTATAATATGGCTACATTAGTGGTTAGTTTTACTTAGTATTTCACAATGTATATTTTTAGTCCTTTTATTTTCAACCTTCCAGGGGCACATGTTATTTAAGATGTCTTTCTAGCAGGCAACACAGATGTGCTTCTATTTTTCATCCAATCTGATAGTGTTTTCCCTTAGTTGAAGTGTTCGATGTGTAATTTAATTTTTAAGATATAAAATAATAATTGCATTTATAATTTAATACTGACATCTTAATATTTAGTTTTTACCTATTCCATCTTATTTCTCCTCTGTTAATTTCTTTGAGATTAACAAACCTTTTTTTTAAAAAGCCCATTCTTCATTAACCAGTACACTAAGATATTTTAAAATATATTTGTGACTTCTTAGCACATGCTGCTAAGTCACTTCAGTCGTGTCCGACTCTGTGCAACCCCATAGACAGCAGCCCACCAGGCTCCCCCATCCCTGTGATTCTCCAGGCAAGAACACTGGAGTGGGTTGCCATTTCCTCCTCCAATGCATGAAAGTGAAAAGTGAAAGTGAAGTCACTCAGTCGTGTCCAACCCTTAGCGATCCCATGGACTGCAGCCCACCAGGCTCCTCCATCCATGGGATTTTCCAGGCAAGAGTACTGGAGTGGGGTGCCATTGCATTACTTGCATTAGAGGATAATGCAAGTAAATTTGCACTTTACCACACCCCAAATAATTCAAATTCTCAGTAACACTTGAACTTTGTTTAACTTCTGCTATGGACTGAATGTTTGTTTCCCCCCAAATTCATGTGTTGAAACTCAAACCCCCAGTGTGATGGTATTAGGAGGTGGGGCCTGTGAGAAGTAATTAGGTTTAGATGAGGTAATGAGGATGGGGTCCCCACAATGGGGTCACTCTCCTTAACGGAAGAGACCAGAGAGCCTGCTTGCTTTGCCCCCCCCCCACCCCAGTGTGAAGACACAGCAAGAAGACAGTCTCACAAATGCCAGGAATAGTTCTCACCAAGAATCTAATTTGACTGGCACCATGATCTCAGACTTCCAGCTTCCAAAACTGCAAGGATATAAATACCCATTGTTTATGTGTATGGTATTTTGTTACAACAGCCCAAACTAAGACAACTTCTATCTTTTTGGCAATTATTGCTGTATATTTTAGTTGAATACTTATACCTCAGAAGACATTGTCATAACTGTAAATTCTCTTTGGGGCTTATCCACATCTTTACTCTTTTCTGTGATCTTTATTGTTTCCTGAATTTCTGTTTCTCTCTGGAAT